>NW_020172994.1:581541-591720 GCF_003031525.2 Neophocaena asiaeorientalis asiaeorientalis | reverse complement strand
GGCCTGGAGCGGAGTGAGGGGCTTTTTTTCTCTTTTATGCGCTGAGAGGCAGCTTGGCAGGGTGGGGGCGCTCTCCTGTCCTGAGCCGCCTGTCGTCTGCGCGGAATGCACCTTGGGCGCGGGCGGCGCCGCGCTCCCTGCAGGTTACCGTCAGATCCGTTCAGTAGTGCCTGCTCTCCTGTTCCCCCGATCTCGTGGGCCTTGCGTGTGGGGACTCTGGAGGGTGGTCCCCGCCCCGCCACCCCCAGTGCATCGCTGCACCTTCGCCTGTCGAGGGGACAAAGTAAGGCGGCAGAAACAACCCTCCCACCTTTTCCAGGTGGCCAGGGCAGGCGTGCTGAGGGGAGACGCGGGGACAGAATGCTTTGAACAGGAGAAACCTGGCGCAACCCATTTTCCATATGAGGAAACTGAGGTACAGAGACACGAAGTGTTAGTGACGGACGCAGGTACTAACTGGGAAGAAAAGTAAGGGAACTAATACCCAGCATCAGCAATGTGTGTACATCTTGCCAAAAGCAGTGTAAACATGATTTTGTCTAATTCTGGACGACTTTAACCTTTTTTTAACTTGTGCTCCCCCCGGTCTCTCAGTAATGTTTATTACATTTATTAGTCCGTATTTTAAAAAGTTCCATGCTCTGAACTGTATTATTGCCATTTGTTGGGTTAAGTGGTGGGTGTCCTTGTCCTGAGTTGGCCTGCTGGTCCCCTCTGCAACCATGACTGTACTGTAATGGAGACTGATGGGCGGCCAAAGGTAAGACAGTTTACATCCCACCCCCTTACCTGTGAGGTCGATTCTGGTATCATCACTCTTTCCTTTTTGTATGTGCCGGAATGGCCTCCCCCTCCTCAGAAGAGATTTGCTGAATAAACTGGGAGCTAATACTCTTAGAACAGGGTGCGGTCCCAGAAGGAACAGAGATTGCATCTGTTAGTAGCCCCAGATGACCTGCCTTTTGGTCATAAAAATAGTCCCCAAGAAATTAGGCAACAGGTAGATCGTGTGGTTTGGGACATATTGGTACCAGGAAAGGCAAAGCATGTTCCCCCAATAGAAATAGAGGAAAAGCCTGGGGGAAAATACCCTTGGCAGAGGCACTATCCTTTAAAGCCTGAGGTCTTGAGGCAGGGGAAGGGGTGGGGATGGGGGCCAACTGCTGCTCACCAAATTCCTAGAACCTGGGCTCATTCGGCCCTGCTAGTCCACTTCTCTAATTCTCCCCATCCAAAAGCCTCCCAGGGATACGGTGATACTGGTTGGTGCAAGACTTACAAGCAGTGCATGAGGCTGTCATCCGTCCCATTCACCCAATGGTGCCAAACCTGTACACCATACTCAAATGCCAGGGGGTGCTCAATACTTCTCTGTGTTAGACCTCAAGGATGTATTTTTCTGTATCCCCCTACATCCAGATTCCCAGTACCTTTTTGCCCTTGAATGGAAGGAACTTGACACCCGGGAAGCTATTCACTACACTTGGACAGTGCTTCCACAGGGCCTTCGGGACAGCTGCTGTCTTTTTGGAAATGCGATAGGAAAAGAACTGAGGGAACTGAGCCTGAAAAATGGAACTCTGTTACAGTATGTTGATGACCTATTAATAAGGTCCTAAGGTCCTTTACCTAAAAAAGGTGAAGCAGGATTCAGATCAGAATACTGTTAAGGTCCTAAATTTCCTGGCAGAAAGGGGATATAAAGTCTCCCCAAGAAAGACTCAGATTTCACAGCAAGAGGTTCAATATTTAGGGTTTGTTTTGACCCCCATCGCATGAGCCCTGGCCATAAATCAGAAAACAGCCATTAATGCATTACCATTGCCAACCACAAAGAGCTCGGAGGCTTTCTCAGAATGGCTGGGTTCTGCCGTATCTGAATTCCAGATTATGGCCTTATAATCAAAGCCCTACAGGAAGCTCTAAAGGGAGAAGAAAGGGAACCCCTCTAATGGAGTAGGGACCACCAGTGGGACTTTGAGACCCTAAAGATTGAGTTGAGTAGGGCACCAGCACTAGGGCTTCCAAATTTAGACAAACCCTTCACCCTATCAATGAGAGGTCAGGGATAGCACTAGGAGTCCTGACCCAAAAGCTGGGAGCAGATCAAAGGCCAGTGGTTTACTTTTCAAAACAACTGGACTCAGCCCCGAGATGCCCCAGCTGCCTACAGGTGGTAGCAGCCACGGCCCTACTGGTCAGTGAGCCTTCTGAGCTCACCGTGGGACAACACCTAGATGCATCAACTCTTCATCAGGTGCAATCTGTGTTAGAAGCCAAAGGACACCATTGGTTAACCAGGGGAAAGTTAGCAAAATATCAGGCTCTCCTAATGGATACCCCTGATATTACTTGAAAGGTGTGCCAAGCCTTAAACCCAGCAACTCTTCTCACAGCTGTCGAAAATGGAGATTTATTGCCTCAGTGTACAGAGACAATAGAACAAACTTATTCCAGCAGATCCAGTCTTCTAGATGAACCCCTTGACAACCCTGAGGCTGAACGGTTCACTGATGGGAGTAGTTTTATAGAGATGGGAACCCGAATGGCAGGATGCTATAGTTAGCTTAAATGAAATCATAGAAGCCAAGGCCCCACCACCCCAGACTTCAGCCCAGAAAAATATTTTTACTGATTCTAAATATGGATTCCATGTACTACACGCTCATGCTGCCATTTGGAGAGAGAGAGAGGAATGTTAACTGCTAGAAATTCTTCCATAAAACCTAAAGATTTAATCTTGGCTCTTTTAGAAGCAGTGCAGCTCCCGACCCAGGTGGCAGTAATTCACTGTAAGGGCCATCAGACGGACAGGTCCTTTATAAGCCAAGGAAATAACAAAGCTGATCAGGCCACAAAACAGGCAGTTCAGTTGCAAGAGCCTGACCAAATCATGGCCGCAAGAGCCTGACCAAATCATGGCCCTAACGGTTGGCCCCCCTGAACTCCCTGGCCTGCCCCAGTATTCCCCACAGGAACAAGAGAATGCTGGAAAATGGGGCTATAAGAAAGAAAGCACAGGCTGGTATATAAAGGATGACAAGTTTCTTATCCCTGGGGCCCAAGAAAGGAGGCTCATTAAGGGTTTACATGGTGCCACCTACTGTGGGAGGAATACACTATGGGACTTGATACAAAGGACCTTTTCAGGAAAGGGGCTTAAAGGAACAATAAAATGAGTGACCCTTGCCTGTGATTTGTGTGCCCTTAATAATCCGCAGGCCCATCCAATCCCTCCTTCATTACTCAAGCCACTTCAACCCCGTGGGACATACCTGGGGGAAGACTGACAATTAAACTTCACCCAAATGCCCCCACAGTCAGGATATAAATATATTCCTGTGTCTGTCAGTACTTTTATAGGATGGGTGGAAGCCTTCCCCACTCAATCTGAAAAGACCACTGAAGTCTGTAAGTCCCTCTTAAATAAGAAACGATTCCTCGGTTTGGGCTTCTAAAATCCCTCCAGAGCAATAATCGGCCCTCCCTCATAGCGAACATCACCCAAGGCCTATCGACTGCCTTGGAATTAGCTACAATCTGCACACCTCTTGGCACCTCCAATCTTCAGGAAAAGTAGACAAAATGAACCATACTTTAAAGAAAACCTTAACAAAACTTTGCCAAGAGATTCATGAGCCTTGGACCAACCTGCTTCTTATTGTACTCCTCAGGGTTCACATAGCCCCCAGGAGTCTCCTGAAGCTTAGACCATTCGAAGTGACCTATGAGACGCCCTTCCTTACCACTGGTATGAGGAAGTGAGCCAGAGGCTACAGTGTGTTATTAACCTGGGACAGGTTCAAAAGGCAATCTTGGACTAAGCCAAGAAGGCACTGCCAGGTCCCACTAGGGGTAAAACAGAAGGGGCAGCCCCTCCACAAATTAACTTCAGGGTCCAGGTTCTTCTTAAAACTTGGAAGGAGGGATCCCCTGGAGATCAACTATTACCAAAATGAAAGGGCCCCTGTAGAGTAATTTTAGCAACCCCCACTGCCATTAAACTACAAGGAATACCTAGTTAGGTACATTTATCTAGATTAAAACTCTTGCCTCCCAAAACCCCACAGGCCACAACAGAAGAATACACCTGTGAGCCAGTAGAAGACCTGAGATACTTACTCAAAAACTGAGCACCACTAACAGATGAGTAAAGGGGGATGTGGTAGGCTGGACTTCTATTTGCTTACTTTGTTATAGTTTTGCTCACATCTTACCGGTTTGCTCAACCACCCCCAGTGAAAAAGCAACTCTTTTGTCCCTCCTGGGTCTAGAAGACCAGAACCAATGACGGAGTGGAAAACGTGGGCACTTCTCTTGGCCCTTCTCCTAAAGAGGGGCTGGGGAGAAAATAATAAGGGAAGGGGAACCTGGAGAGAAAACTCAGTTGTCAACTATTCCAGCATTTTGGCCTCAGGAAAAAATCTCTCTAATTGTTGGATCTGTCATCCTCTCGCACAAGAGGGGGTTTCTCGGTTCCGGTTTCTGCCTGTAGATGAGGACATTAATCTCATCCTGACTTCTGAACCCATTAGGAGCACGCCGCTTCTAATAGTGGAACTCGAAGATCATGATGATATCGGGTGTGTAGAGCTTACAGACCCTTGGAACCAAACCGGTCTCTGGATCAAGCGGCCCCTTCTCTGCACAGGGCAAGGAAAACCCTGTTGCCCCTGCCAGACAGATACCTGCCTTACTGATACAGGACGCTCACTCTCTCTTTATCCTATGTCATTTTCCACTTCAAGCTCCTCATGCACTCCTAACCAGACTCATTGGTGTGTGGACCCATCTCTGCTCTCCCCAGGGACCCAACCCAACACCTCTTGTACGCACTGGAAGGGAACAGCAGCCCCTTCCTGGAGGCTCACCTATCAGACCCCATCTGCCTTCAGTGACGAGGAGGGAATAGAGGAAAACTCAGAACTAGATGGAGGACCACTAGACGGAGGACCTCTGTCCCCCAGATGCAATAATGCACCTAGCTGGGGTTCCCTTTTACGTCGATGGTTTAATTCCACTTCACCCCGCCAAGCTTGCACCCCCACTGGACATCTGTTCCTCTGTGGTCCATCCCAAAATAAACTACCCTTCGAAGGGAACCCAAATTCCTCCTTCTCCTGGCCTCTCCGAGCAATGGCCTATCCATGCTTAGACTATGTTCACTTCCGGGGAGAATGCACTTTGGGACGACTGGGCCCTAAAGGACAAGGCGCCACCATATATAATAATGCCACCTCTCAAAACAGACATAGCTGGGTACTCAGACTAATCCTGGCAGGAATTGGGGTGGCCATAGGAGTGGCCGCCCCTGGGGCGTTTTTCCCTATCACAAAACAACCTTAAGAAACCCACACAGGCCATAGAGAACCTGGCCTCAAAAACTGGTGATGGGAATTCCCTAGTGGTTAGGACTCAGTGATTTCATTGCCGAGGGCACAGGTTCAATCCCTGGTCACGGAACTAAGGTCCCGAAAACCTCACTCGGCGCAGCCCAAAAAAAAAAAAAATGGTGATGCCTTTAAGGGGCCTCCAGGAGTCCCTAGATTCCTTAGACAATGTTGTGTTTGACAATAGGTTAACCCTGGATTATCTTCGGGCTGAACAAGTGGGTGTCTATGCAGTAATTAACAAAACTTGCAGTACATACATCAACAGCTTGGGGGAAGTTGAACTAAATATTCAGGAAATTTATGAACAAGCTAAGTGGTTACATGGGTTCAGCTACCCCACTGCCCAAACTATATGGGACTCAATTAGAGGTTACATCCCTAGCATTACTTGGTTCCTGCGTCTCCTGGGCCCTCTAGTGGCAGTAGTTCTTTTGTTATTGTTCAGACCCTGCGTGTTTAATCTTTTAGTTAGATTTGTGTCTTCCAGGCTTCAGCAGTTCCAAGTGAGGTTCATGGTGGCCCAGGAATTTCAACCCGTTCCGTTAGAAGGTGACCCATGTCCCTTTAGGTCCTTAGAACAGTCATCAAGGGACTTCTACACCTCTAGGGTAGGCTAGGGTCTGTGGCCCCTGTTCAGCAGGACGTGGCTCCAGAAGAAGAGATGTTTGGCCCCTTGACCCTTAAGAATAATGGGTGTAGGGCTTCCCTGGTGGCATAGTGATTAAGAATCCACCTGCCAATGCAGAGGACACAGGTTCGAGCCCTGGTCTGGGAAGATCTCACATGCCATGGAGCAACTAAGGCCGTGCACCACAACTACTGAGCCCGTGTGCCACAACTACTGAAGCCTATGTGCCTAGAGCCTGTGCTCCACAACAAGACAAGCCACTGCAATGAGAAGCCCGCACACCACAACAGAGAGTAGCCCCCACTCACTGCAACTAGAGAAAGCCTGTGTGCAGCAACGAAGACCCAACGCAGCCAAAAATAAATAAATAAAATAAGTAAATTTTTTAAAAAAATAATAATGGGTGTAGAATCCCTCAAGAGAGAATGAGATCGGCTGGGACCTAGAATCATCTACCAGGACACTTGCACCTGGACAGCGCCTCCTTGAACAACAGGAAGCTGGCAACCATAAATGGACCAAGGGGTAAAGCTTCCTTAAGCAAAGGGATGCTGAAGGCCGTGAATCAACCACAAGTGATTAAAAACAACCTCATGCCTGTGCAGTAGGGGCAATGTTGACCACTACACAACCTTCCTGGTGGCGGTAACGAGCAAGTCTGCCATCTTGAGGTGCCAGCACAGAAAGTGGGAAACTGCACATGATCTCTGTATATGGCACTGCCAAGAAGGATGGACAAACTGCCTAAGCCATGCCCCCTGTCTGGCCTGCAGATCCACCCCCACTGTCACCCCATCAGAGGACCCAGGGAGCTCTTTGTGAAGGAGTGGGCAAGGACACCTGGGGCTTGCTTTCACTTCCTTATGCTGCAGCACAAGCCCCCATAAAGCCATGTCTGAAATTCTCATCTGGCCTCTTGTCAATTTCTGTCGATTAAAGAGTCCAAGGGTGCTGGTTGGTAACACTTGGAATATAAATGATAGCAAAATGCTGATACTGAGGAGATGAGGAAGGAAAGTTCTAAAGAACTGCAGCCCCAAAGAGGTGGGTAGGTAGCAAGAAGATGAAATGATTCTCTTTATTAAGGCAGTTCTGACCCTCTTGCTTCCCAGGAAAGCTTGTAACATAATTGTAAGTCAGTGAATATTCAGATTTTCAGGGCTACAGTGCATGGGTAAGATGGCTGAAAATTGGGAGGGGGTTACCGTATTGTCTGTTCTGATTGCTGTTTTGTGATTTGAGTGTCGTATGAAAGGAAGCATCCAGTCATTACCATACGTGTGCAGCAGATCCATGCAGGCACATTAAATTTTTATTTAATCATAACAATTATATTAATGATACAGTTTGAAGGGCTTACAAGGATACACAGAATGGCACTTAGGAGACAGCATGACTGTCTGCAAGCTTCTCATGCTGACAGGTCATTGGCAGAACTAGATGGCAGTGTTAACCGAGAAAAGCATCTGGAGGAGGGGGCAGGGTAGCCACAGACTGTTGCCAAAGGATGGATAGCTACTGGTCTGCAGGGACTTTTCTGCACTCGCCCCACCTTTGATGTTCCCACCTTATTCCCCTTAGGAATGCACCTGTTGGGCTTATTCAGGAATATGACTTCCGGTCAGCACGCCTGGAGAAGAAAGATAAGTACGAAAGCCTTGCCAGTAATTTACCAGGGTGTCAACCCCACCCCACCCCTGCCAAAACACACGCACACACGTGTCAAAATCCTCCAGGCAGAGACGCCTCCTGCTTGACACACAGTGACACTTTAGGAAAGGCTGCAGAAGCAGTGGGATGCCAAGATGGTAATGAAAGGTGTCATTTCTTGAACACCTGCCAAATACTAATTTTTTTTCACAAGCAAGCCCACCCTATTATTCCCCATTTTACAAATAAAGACACTTGAATTCTGATAATTAAACCTATGGAAGGTCAGACTACTGAGAAATGGCCTAAGTGGGGATCTAGTCCATGAGGCCCCTCTTAGCTGCATCCACCCCACCCCCCTCCTACCCCCCCTCCAGGAATCACTGAACCGGAGGAGAGCAGGGAAGCAGACTGGAATAATGAGGGAAGGAATCTGCAGACGTTTTGAGTAGAAAAGAGACTCACTCTAGTGAGTCTAGCTTGTCTTCTTTCTTTTTGAAGGAGTTTGGGAGTGACTGCTTAGGACTAGTTCTAGACTTGAAGAGAGGAAGCCTTGCTATTTCTGTGGGTCCAGCCCTCCCGACCAACGGCAACAAGGTTGAAGAGAAGCATTATTCAGAAAAAACTTGTGCCTTTAGCCACAGTATCTACCATGATGTATCACTTGGGATTCTGAATGCAGGGACACTTCCTCCTTATGGATCTAGCCCAGGTTTGGGGCTGGAAGGGGAGAGGGAAGGTGAGCACTGCGGCCTTAGACCCCGTCCTCGAACACTCAGCCTTAGAAAACATCCAGCTGGATCGACTCAATCACACCCTGCTCTTCGAGCAGAAAGAAGCATTGGGGAATTATGTTTCTTCATCTCCTCCATAATCGCTATATAAGGTTTTGGTTGTAGAGAGGTGCATTTGGAACTCGGGTGAATAGCTAAGTTAGTGCTCTTCAAACTTTTTAGCTATGGCAGCTTTTTTTTTTAACAAGGTTTTGAAAGGAATCACAGTATTTAAAACATTAGCAATATCACTATTAGCTTAAACAATTTATAAATATCTACTTATAAAAACAAATCATTGAGAATAGGCTAGCTTGATTGAATCAGGGAGAGCGTAATTACGGTCTCTTCAGCCATACTCGTATCCTTGAAATATGAACCAATCACTTGCACAACTCCCTGAATCACCTCCTAGAAGACAAAACGCTGAGCCAGGTTAACTCAGGAAATGGACCTTTGGTCAAAAGAAGGAAAATGGCTAAAAGCTTGGACCAAATACCTGCTTAGACTATATCTGCTCTTTCTTTATCACCTGGTAGCCAGTTTCCTGTGTCAGTCACTCTGACATTTGTAAGGCAGATGTGGAGTAACCAAGACCCTTTGTTGGGCCACCAGTGCTCTTCCTGTTACCTTCTTATTCTCCAATGACCCCCCCCCCAAAATTAGGCCCCCGGAATACTCACTGGTAACCAGCTACGGGGAAGTATTGACTCTGATAGCAACTTGACTTTGACCAACATAAGTGATTCATTTATCAATAGAACATTTCTTGTATGTACCAAGCCAGGGACCTTGGGGATGCAAAAATGGATAAAATATAGCTCTCACCCTAGAGAAACTCATAGTCCAGTAAGGTAAACAGTCAAAAGAACAGGTTTAGAACATGTCAAGTGATCACAGTCACTTAGTGGTAAAATCTGAATACTTTTATTGCGTGTGGATACACCTAAATTCCACTATGAGAAATTTATTCCTATGAAGTAAAGAATTATATCCAGAGATCCCGTCAGAGTGAAAACTCCCATAAGCAATTAAAGATGGCTAGTAGACTGAAACACTAATGCCAAAACTTTCGGACCAAAATACCTGCCAGATTCTGAGGTCGTGCTCCCACTCAGCAGAGGAGAATGCTGCAGTGAGGAAAGGAGAGGGAGGAGACAGCACCGTGCCACATAGTTCCTATCCATGAGCAAAACCTGTGTTTATGGGATAAATAACGAAGCAGGCACAGCCATAGTTGCTGGGTATCTGGGCGAAGGCCCACGTGGGAACTGATTCATCTATCTTCCTCACCACTGAAAATTCATCTATCCCTAGGCTAACCAGCCTTGAGTCCAGTCTCTCTCTTGCCAAACTATCTTCTTTATCCCTTCTACTCACCAAGAATAAAAATGGTAAGTGTATGTGTGATCTCTGAGAATTAGGATGTCCTCTGGACAAGGCAGATTCCAGCACCTCACAAGTCAGGCGTAGGTCAGGTAGGGAGAGGCTGCATCCCTACCCAGTGTCCATTCTCCCGTCTCCCTTAGTACAGGGCCCTTCACCTTGTGAGGAACACAGTCTGCCCAACTCAGAGCCCACAGCTGGCCACGCGACCAAGTCCAGCCAAAGATGTGAGTGGAATCTTCCAGGCAAGTGCTCTGAAAAGGCTCCCTCCTTTTTTCTTTTTGGAATGGGGCTGGAATTCTAGAGCATGCACTCTTTTTTTTTTTTTTTTTTTTTAGAAAGTGCTTTT
>NW_020172994.1:534653-581250 GCF_003031525.2 Neophocaena asiaeorientalis asiaeorientalis | reverse complement strand
TTTTTTTTTTTTTTTTTTTTTTTTTTTTAGAGCATGCACTTTTAAGTACCAGGTGACCTTAAAGAGGGAAGCCTTGACCTAAGATCATGTCCCTGTGCTCTTTTGCATGAGAGAAATAAACTGTTATATAAGCCACTGTTGGGAAGGAGCCGTGGTTCGGGAAGATCCCACATGCCGTGGAGCAACTAAGCCCATGTGCCACAACTACTGAACCCATGCGCCACAACTACTGAAGCCCGCATGACTAGAGCCCGTGCTGCGCAACGAGAAGCCACCGCAACGAGAAGCCCGTGCACCACAATGAAGAGTAGCCCCCACTCACCACAACTAGAGAAAGCCTGCGCACAGCAACGAAGACCCAAGGCAGCCAAAAATAAATAAATAAATAAATTTATTTTTTAAAAAAAGAAAAGAAATATACTATAAGCCACTGTTATTTTGAACTCCTAAGTTATATGCAGCTAAACCTAATCCTGATATGGCCAGGATTTGATATTACTCTTTGATTGGAGTTCCATGTATTCATGTTGACAGTTTTCACTGATTGGTCCCCAGATAATAAGGGACTCTGACCTAGAACTGTGGGGTAGTCTTATATGCTTGGCTCCCCATAGTAGAATCCTGGTTGGAGTGAGAAGATGCAGTAGGCAGGCTCTGGAGCCAAGGTAGGATTTTGGTGGCAAAGGGAATTTTTTTTTCAGCTGCACCCTGCAGCTTGTGGGATCTTGGTTCCCTGACCAGGGATTGAACCCGAGCCCAGGCAGTGAAAGTGCTGAGTCCCAACCACTGGACTACCAGGGAATTCCCAGCAAAAGGAACTTATTTCTCTAAAAGGCAGATTAGTCCCCAGAGAAATTAAAAGAATTAAATAGCTGATACATTATTTTAATATAGCACTCCTTCAGCATCCGCAGAACTAGAGCCGAGGGTTCCTGTGAGTAGGAAACTCCATGAATAGTCCCTGGTATATATGCTCAAGAGCCACCTGGCCCAGGAAATTGATTCTTTCCCGTTCAAAACCTTTTTTTCTTTCTGGACCTCCCTTCATGGCTCCCCTACTAACTACTTGGGAAGGGAGTCTGAAGATCATTTCTGCCACTTTGTACTCCTCCCAGCACAGGCCAGAAGGCTCTTTAGTCCCATGTGGCTGGCGTTGGGGTGTCGGCAGGGGATTCACTGACTGTCTCCCAGTAGCTGGGTACTTCCACATACCTTTATCTTGGTTAACTGGCCTCAGTTCAGACCCTGTTCCAACACCGAAAACCCAGCAGCATTTTTTTTTAACTAATTTATTTATTTTTGGCTGCGTTGGGTCTTCATTGCTACGTGCAGGCTTTCTCTAGTTGCGGTGAGCAGGGGCTACTCTTGGTTGCGGTGCGCGGGCTTCTCATTGCGGTGGCTTCTCTTGTGGCGGAGCACGGGCTCTAGGCACGTGGGCTTCAGTAGTTGTGGCTCGCAGGCTTCAGTAGTTGTGGCACACGGGCTCTAGAGCACAGGCTCAGTAGTTGTGGTGCACGGGCTTAGTTGCTTTGCGGCATGTGGGATCTTCCCGGACCAGGCTGGAACCCGTGTCCCCTGCATTGGCAGGCAGATTCTTAACCACTGTGCCACCAGGGAAGCCCCCCAGCAGCATTTTTAAAGTAAAACAAGGATAGTTGATGAGTTGTGTTAACTTATTGTCTCTACCTCACATTTTTAGCCTCCAAGAAACTCAAAACACCCTGCAGCTATAGTTCGACATTCAAATAGGCCTGGGGTCCCCAGGAGCAGCGAGGTGGATGCTGCTGAAGTGGGCAGTCTTGTCACCACCCTGCTTAAAATCTGTCAACAGCCTCTCACTGGTTTTAGAATAAAAACTCCACTCCCCCTGACCTTCAAGCCCACCCTCCCTCCAGTCCATCAGAACTTCTCAGAACTCACTCCTTGCCTGCCATTCCCACCTCTCACTTTACTCATGACCGCATCCCCCAAAACCCTCTTCCTCCTCCCCTGCCCCAGCTCCACATGCTTATAATCCTTCAGGCCCAGCACAAGCACTGTTTTTTCTCAAGCCCTCATGATGCTGGAGATCATAAACTCACATAGATTTCATCTAAAACCACTTTTCCTACTTTTTTATGGGTTTTTTGTGCATTCATTTGCTTGATCCTGCCTGCTGAACTGCAAGCTTCTAAAGGGCACCCATGCTTCCCAGACTCCTCGATGTGCTCACCAGGTGCCTGGCATCTAAGAGGCACCCCAGGACTATATGTTACCTGTAGGAGGTTAGACAAGAACCAAAACGGGCTCCTTTTTCACTCCCTCAGTCTCCTGGTACTCTTCTTTCTCTCCTTTATTCTCAGCAGCTAAAGGACAGGGAATTATTTGCGGACAGGGGAGGTTGCTAGCGATGACTGTAAAAAGCTGGAGTTGTCATGGATAATTCCCTTTGATTATATGTTGAAATTTTTGAGAAAATATTTTTCTCATTCTCTGCATTGTGAAGCTTCTGATATTTATAGAGATCTTTTGGAAATAAACAGTGTTTTTTACCTTTAATGCTTTCTCGCGAATGTAATTAACGAGGAAAAGGGCCCTTGTGACATGGAGTTGTACTTCTCAGAGCCTAGCTCTGACTGCATTAGGAAGAAAAACATCAGAGTGAAAGTATAATTCATTAAGTTGTCTACTTCAAAGGCAGAAATCAGAATTCCACAGCTCAGGTTGCCATGCCTTATGTCTTCTTTTTTTCTTCTAAACCTGAAAGCACCCAGATCCTCTAGAAGAAAAATGTGTATGCCGTGTGTGTGTGTGCGTGCGCCCACCTGCGTGTGTGTGTGCTTGCAAGCGGCATATATGTACTAATAAGCCATATTTCTTCAGTTGACCACTTTTGCCAGTTTGTCCCAAACAGTGGTTTGCCCCTTTCTAGAGATACTTTTTTTGGGGGGTGGCCACACCGCACGGCTTGTGGTATCTTAATTCCCGGACCAGGGATTGAACGTGGGCCCTCAGCAGTGAAAGTGCCGAGTCCTAACCACTGGACCCCAGGGCATTTCCTGGAGATACTTTTTATTATTCCCACTGGGGACGGACTGTACCGCATCTAGTGGGTAGAAGCCAGAGATGCAGCTAAACATCCTACAGTGTGCAAGACAGCCTCCACGGCAAGAACCGTACAGCCCACAATGGCAGTAGTGCCAAGGTTGAGAAGCTCTGTCTAAATCTGCCAGTTATTCACTTCAAATATGTCATTCATTCCTTCCTTGAGAACATACTTTTCATAGCCTCTGAAAGAAAATAACAGCAATTACTATCAAGAACTCATTACCTAGTTTAACTTTCCACTGAAAACTGTATAAGAGGAAAAGTAACATATTTTCAATAAAAAGACTGTTAATCTCAAAACACTTCTTAAGTGTGAAAAGACATTTTCTTATTATGTGAGTACCTACATAATATCCTCAATCTTACCTCTTAGCCTACAAAGCCTAAAGATTTAATATCTGGCCCTTTACCAAAAAAAAGAAAAGCTCCTAATCTAGAAGACTGTGGATGTTCTGAAATTTGCTAGGAAACCTCCTTAAAAGTGACGCTGAAGGACTGCGGGCTGGGGAAAGTTTGCTTACGTGTGAAGTCTCATTAGTCCGATTTAGCAAACAAAGCCCATCTACAGTTACATTATTTAATCAAAACAGAATTGGGGACTTCCCTGGCAGTCCAGTGGTGAAGACTCCAAGCTTTCACTGCAGGGGGCGCAGGTTCGATCCCTGATTGCGGAATTAATATCCCACATGTTGCTCATGGCCAAAAGTAAAAAATTTAAAAAATAGAATTGGACTTGAAGCTACATTTATCTGCTATAAACCTAACACTGTACAATTTAGTTTCAGCAAAGAACACCATCTGTCTCACATCAACATTGCCAGTTTGAATTTTTGTTAGTTTTACAGTTTTGTTTGTATCCTATTTGTACATCATGCTTTGACTTAAGACATCCATGTCATGGAAATAGTGGAGTGTCCAGAAGAGGCTGTATCAGGCAGAGCAGACCTGGACAGAAGTCTGGTCTTCCCTCTTCAAATGCAGGGCTCTTAAACTTAATATGCACTGAACCACCTGGAAGTGTTTCACATTCAGCCTCCCAAACTTTTCTCCCAAAGAGAAACATGCGTTGATGGTTCCTATAGTCACGCTTTGTTCTGGCCTTTGTTTTAGACCCCAAGAGGATCTTTCACAAAGCTCCAAGGCAATCTTCTCTATAAGAGATCCCCACCATGAGTTAGGAAGAAAGGGAGCCCACTCTGCCTTAGAATTCATTGTTACTATAAATCCTAAACTGCACTTGTTTGCAGAATATTCTAGAATACAGCAGTGCCTTGAGCTATTTCATTTGTAACCAACTAGCAGTAATTCAGGTTTAAAGATACAACTACTAAACAAGGGAACTTCCAGTTAAAAAAGAAAATATGGCCAAGATTCATTCTCTATCAATCTAGTTAATTTTTAAAAAGCTTTAAATAACATAAACAATCTCAGTAGTCTTACATTTTAGTGATTTTCTGAAATATTCACCGCAGGTTCAAACATACATGCAAAAGCCCTTGCTTCATTGCCTGCAAAACCGATAAATATCTTCATTTTAGATAAAAGTCAGTAGTCCAGCACAGGCTTCGTGGTTAGTATAGAATCTGTACTACTGAATAAAAGTCTCAGTGCCAGGTGCCAAAAACCTAGTGTCTCTAAAAAAGACTTTCAAAAACCAAGTCACCTTAAGTTCAGGCTACTTCCTAAGCTAACATTGCTGAGGAAACCAGGGTAACCTGTGCTTTTGACTGAATATGTTACACAAGCTACCCTCCAGACCCCACAGCCCACTGCCCATTAAGACGTAAGACATTTATTATAAACAAAAGCTTTTTCTAGGAAGGGGAAGATTTTTAGACTGGACAATGACAGGACCAAGTCTCACCTGGTAACGAAAAGCTCCAGGGCAGGGAATTCCAGTCCCAGCTCAACTCCTGACGTGGATGTGACTGAAGGGGGCTTGGGTTCACCATCCAGTTTCCTCACCATGAACCTGGAATGACAACACACCCGACTTCACAAAGGAGCCAGGACGTGGAACGAACAAAGTGACAGCAGCATTTTCCCAATTCAAGATGGGAAAGCATAAAGTAACTATACTCCAATAAAGATTAAAAAAAAAAAAAAGATGGGAAAGCATAACTTCATCGTGTGTGATGTCCCCACGCACCTTTCAGTGACCCTCTGCCATTTTAACTATCAGTTACTTATTTATTCTCAGTCTCAGTACCTTCTGTTCAGATCCCTTTGGGTTCCCTAACCTCGGCTTTGGTCTCTGGTGGTGAACCCCGACCCAGCTTTCCGACAGACATTTCTCCTGCCTCCCAGCTCACCTCCATCCCCAGCGCCCTGGCCTGGCTTGCACAGACTCACCACCATGCGTCTGCAGCCCGCCTCTGGACAAGCCTGCCAGCCCGCCAGCTATCAGCGGGATGGCCCACTGATTCTTGCCCGGGATGAAGGGCACATCTCTCCCTGACCCCCCCCCTTCCTCCCGTGTGCAACCCACATGCTGTAATAATGCCCCTTGTGAGTCATAACTAGGTCATGACCCTCCTCAGGCCATATGTCACCTCCTCACTTCTTTCAGATCCCTGGTGCTCTGTATGTAAGACAGTTCAATATACACCACCAAATGGTAATTATTTGTGAGACCTGTCATTTTCCAGTGGTTTGGAGAATGTTTTCCTAGCTCAGTGGATTCCCTCTTTCCTTAATCAATAAACGTTTCATGACCATACAAACACCATTAGCTGAAATTATTATTTTGGTTTAGTATACATCATTACATCATGATTTAAATTTGAAAAGGCCTCTGTATGATTATTATACATGGAAACAGCGACATCTCACTAATGTGGCATTATAGGAAGGGGTCAAGGCCATAAAAGTGAACTTCCTGGATAAATGAAAATGACCTCCTTAAGGACCAAGCCCTTGGAAAACTTTCACAATTTTTAATGGAACTCTTTGTTTTGGAAATCATTCTAAAATTAAACACTTCAATACTTACATAATTATCAATGGATTTTTTCTTACATAATTACCAATGGTTTAAGGATGCCTGGCTCCTTATACAATGGAAATCGAACATAATTTAACTTTTTCATTATATCCCAGATCACCATTAAGAGTATCCATTATTGAATATTGTAATAATCTAGTGCTAGTTTTGCTTCTTGTAATTCTTGTCACTCAACATTAGATTGCCAGATGACACTTCATGCTACTGTTTTACCTACTGGTCCCTTCTAATTCATTGCTTCTAATCTGCTCCAGACCAGCACACCAGGAAATCAAACTTAGGAGTCAGAAACGTGTTTGGGCACTGCTGGTGGGAACGTAAAATGGTGCAGCTGCTATAGAAACTAGTATGGTGGTTCCCCCCGGAATAAAAATAGACTTATATGATTCAGCAATCCCACTTCTGGGTATATACCCCCCAAAAATTGAAAGCAGGGTCTCAAAGAGACTTTTGTACACTCCTGTTCACAGCAGCATTATTCACAATAGCCAAAAGGTGGAAGCAACCTAAGGGTTCATCACCAAATGAATGGGTAAACAAAATGTGGTGTATACCTACAATGGAATATTATTCAGCTTTAAAAAGGCTGAATTTTCCCTCAGAGTCCCTACATTGTCCTGGACTGAGTGAGTTTTCTTCCCTCTTGGTCATGACCTGTGCGTGTCATGACCCACCCCTCACCCTGGCCCCTCCCTCTCTCTGCTCCCGGGAGGGTCAGAAGAAGAGAGAAGGGTATTTAGTAGTGGGAGATGGAGTAAGAGGAAAAACCAGCTCAAGGGGACGAGCAGGGGAGGGCTAACAGCCCCCCATCCCCTCGTTTGTGCCAGGCAGGACAGCTAGGTCAGTGGTCACGTGCATGTGTATATATTATGACCCCATTTTACAGATGAGGGAAATGAGGCCCATTTCCAAATGCCAAAAATGAGTGAAGTAAGAGAAACAAAGACACCGTTGTGAGTTCACTATTCTCAGATTATATCCTTCCTAATTTTTTTTTACGGGTGGGGAGGGATAGGTGGGGGAAGGTTAAAAAAAAATAAGGAAGGAAATTCTGACACATGCTACACATGAATGAACCTTGAGGACATTGTACCAAGTAAAATAAGCCAGTCACAAAAAGACAAATACCGTATGATTCCACGTATATGAGGCACCTGGGAAGTCAAACTCATAGAGACGGGGCTTGGGTGGGGGTATTGGTTGCCATGGGGTGGGGAGAGGGGCAAATGGGGAGCTGGGTACAGAGTTTCAATTCTGCAAGATGAGTTCCAGAGATGATTGCACAACAATGTGAAAGTAATTAACACTACTCAACTGTACACTGAAAAATGGTTAAAATGGTAAATTTTATATGTATTTTAGCACAGTTAAAAATAAACTTAAAAAAAAAAGAGTTAGAAACATGCATTAATTCATTCAATAAACACTTCTTTTGTGCCTACTACATATCAGGCCTGTTCTTGACGCCAGGGCTAAGGGGCCTTCCAGCGTTTCCAATCCAGTGTATAGCATATAAGAGCACATGCACCTTTGCGGTCCACCTAATAAAGTGCACGACTGTAGGACACTGGTTTTCATAAAATAAATGATTTACCCAGAATGTCTGCAACCTGACCTATTTGGATGAAGACTATATTTGAAATTTAAATATATTAATTCGAAAAGAGCATAATGATTTTTTTTTTTTTTTTGGCCGCACCGCAAGGCATGCGGGATCTTAGTTCCCCAACCAGGGATCAAACCCGTGCCCCCTGCCGTGGAAGCGCGCAGTCCTAACCACTGGACCCCTAGGGAATTCCCATTATGACTAAAACTTTTAATTAATCTCTCACCAACATCTTTTGGGTGTGTCTGCTTAGTTTTTCCTTCTCTTCTCGATTAAGGAATGGGATGGGAGAGACTGAATATACACACAGACGATGGCCAGGTCATCCATAGCAATACAGCTCTGCCCCACAACCTGCAGCCACCTGCCTGGGACACCAACCGCTCTTCCACAGTAACCAGCCCAGGAAGCCAGCCTCCTGTAAATCAGACTTGCAGGAAGCAAGATTGCTGTCTCTAGCAGCAAACCAGGAAGCTAAATAATAACTTTTGTAACAATTGGCCCCAAATGGCCAGGGCTTGATTAACAACTGACAGCCCTCCCTAAGTTTTGTTCCTGCTTCCAACTTAAAACCAACCAAAGAAAGCCAAATCTGCTCCCCTAACCAATCACTTAGGGTGCCCGATTCTAGTTTATCCACCCTCAGCTGCCCCCTGCCACCAGCCAGGCACACCTGAAGCCTTCCCTTTCTGCACCTTATAAGGCATTCCCACTCCTCTGCCCACCTTTGAGTCTCCACCAAAACGCAAGTGATAGTGGCTAGCTCCCTTACTATAGCAAACCCAGAAAAATGGCTTTTGCTTTTCTCATTTCATTGGTCTTCGATTATTTCTGCAGATGTTTACTGTATAAATGCAAAACGCTATTCAACCTTTTGCAGCACTTAATAACTACCAAAACATAACTGTTACACCCTAGGTTCCTAGCAAGATCACCAAACTCACCCATTACCTCTCACACCGGTTGCCATGGTTGCCATGACATGAACCAGCCATCCAGCACGTGCCATAATCACCACGTGCCTGCCCTCGATCAAATAGTTCTTTCATTATTACAGCGCTGAAATTGTTAACAATGGGTAATCACTTGAAAAATTCTTTTAGAACAATTCTTTGGCCATTTAGACTCTTCTACTGTACTTACTACAGTCACTGAGAAACAGAAAACATCTGTTTGTTCTAATGTTTGTGGACAGGTGGAATGGCCCCAGTAGATAACCCCCAAATAGTAGGGATGTTTATACATCCTACTTAAGAAGGTACATGTGTTACTGAGTCCAAGTTTGTACTGCTTGCTGCACGACAGGCTAATACATTGAGACGAGTTGTCGGGGCAAGGAATAACTACTTTATTCAGAAAGCCAGCAGACAGGGAAGATGGTGGAGTGGTGTCCCAAAGAACAGCTTGCCTGAGTTAGAATTCAGGCTTCTTTTATACTAAAAGGGGAGGGAGTAAAGTTAGACACTTCCTGGTTTGGTAAATTCAATAAATATTTCTTCTGTGCCTACTACATATTAGGTCAGCCTCCAGAGGGGAGGTGTTACTTTTTTCCTCCCTGCGGTCATTCACAGGTGGGCCTGGCCAGCATGCTTCCTGGGAGCTAAACAAAGGTACTTGAGCTTAATGCTCATTACCTGGGAGGCAGGGTTCCCAGAGACAGGCCATTATGTATAATTTAAGCTTATAGGCAACACCCCTTTAGTGATTAACTTGTAATAGAACACAGTTTCTTCCCTATTACACAGGTTAGGAGCTATTTCTGTTTGCTTGGATCTAACTACTGGCTAAACATCAGGCGTTAGAAAGTACTTGATAAAGAGACTTCCCTGGTCGTCCAATGGTTAGGGTCTTTGCCTTCCAATGCAGGGGGTGCAGGTTCAATCCCCAGTCGGGGAGCTAAGATCCCATATGCCTTGTGGCCAGAAAACCAAAACATAAAACAGAAAGCAATATTGTAACAAATTCAGTAAAGACTTTAAAAATGGTCCACATCCAAAAAAACCTTAAAAAAAAAAGTACTTGATAAACCTGGCTTGACTGTCATGCTGAAGAATCGTAATGGGTATTATTTTTTAAATAAGTGATGTACTTTTCCCCCTGTACCTCCACGTATATGACCTCCCCCTATCCTGTTGGCGGCATCCATTTGTCTCAGACAGGATTATGATTCTTA
The DNA here is from genome assembly GCF_003031525.2 of Neophocaena asiaeorientalis asiaeorientalis. Lineage (NCBI taxonomy): Eukaryota > Metazoa > Chordata > Mammalia > Artiodactyla > Phocoenidae > Neophocaena > Neophocaena asiaeorientalis. Next base: position 571,380 of record NW_020172994.1, on the reverse strand, counting down.
TGGAAGGAAGGCAAAGAAAATACGTTATGTTTTTGCAGTCTAGGCTTTGCTTTTGAGAATTGTTAAGATCACAAACTTGCCAAACAGGCTTTCAAAGAGACAGGACTTTCTAAATCCCAAATGCTCCATCTTTGTATTTCCAGGAGCAAATAGGGCTGGCTCGTAGATTATTACAAGGGCATAATTTTTAACTCTGATGATCATTTGAAAAATGTAAAACAGAATTTTACTTTAAACCAGAGTGTAAGTGAGTCCTTGAAACAGGAAAGGAATAGAGAAAAATCCCATCTCTTCCAGGTCTGGGAAGAGGAAGCAGCAGCAAAACGAGTGAGTCCTAGTTGGTCCCCCTCTAGTCAGAGAACTACGGGAGGGTGACATCTCATGTGTGGAGAGGAGAGATCTTGGAGATTTCCTACCCTATTTTTCTGGTATTTTCCTCAAAGACTCACTAAGTCATCTATCAAATTCGATTCTGGTTTACAGTTTTAGGTTCAATGCATTACGTCATCAATCTTAGGGGCTTGTTATTTCAGTATTTCCTGTGGGTCTGCACCTTCTCCCTGCTGGTCCCCATCTCCATCCATGGCAAATGGGAAAGGTTTAATGCAAAGAATACGCTTGTTGAAAACCATATGTTGTTTGCTACCTTTTTAAGACATTGAATGTGTTAGTTATTTCAAGGATGTTTTTTTAAAAACCATATCTTTTAGAAAAGTGATTAATTCTCACGTAGGACTCATTTTGACACTGTGCATAGACTGACTCATCAGCGCAGGAGATAGGCTGTCATTTATCAATTTGGCTCCCTCTAGTGGCCAGTTTGCAAATTTTAGTAGCTTCTCATATATTCCTTAAAACCCCTTTTAAACCACAAAGCAGAGTCATTTTTCTTAGGAAGGTTTGGGGGTAAATGATTGAAATTAAGAGAATATATACCTTTTTAGCAAATATGATACTTAGTCATATTTAGTCATTTTTTTGAAGAATTACTAAGGTTTCTATATAGGGTTGACAGATTTAGCGAATAGAAATACAGGGTACTCAATAAAATTTAAATTTCAGATTTAAAAAATATGTTTTTTAGTATAAGTATGCTCCAAATACATTAATCTGGGAATCTATATATTTGTATTGTGTTTTACATCTCGTTTAGCAAATGAGGATTCTGAGGATCAAAACTTCCAACTTCAAAGCATTTTTCCCATTTTACTATGGCTTGTCCTTGTTTTTTCATTTGAAATTTTCCTCAAAGTTCCCAAAAGAAATCAGATCAGAGGTGTGATCAGATAACACTTGAGTTTAAGCTCCAAGGATCCTGAAATATCTTTAACTTGACCAGGTGAAATGATCTCTGTGCAAGGCCCCAGGGAACCCTCGACCTCTCCCTGACCCCTCCCCACTTGGCCCCTGGGGCTCACCTGCTGGTTCCAGTCACTTGTCGAGGACAGGGCTACTAAGTGGGGGCAGGGATTTAACTCAGAGAGGCCCCCAGTTCTCAGCTCTGCAGCGGGAATCACCCAGGTGACACCCACCCCTCACCCCCTCAACCACATCCCCCTTCCTAGTTAACTGGACGGAGGGGGAGCCCAGCCTTGGTGTTTTAAAAAGCTCTGAGGTCTGGGGACTTCCCTGGCGGTACAGCAGTTAAGACGCGGCGCTTCCAATGCAGGGGACATGCGTTTGCTCCCTGGTCGGGGAACTAAGATCCCACATGCAGCTCTCAGGTCTGGTTTCAAAGCAGAACTTCTCAACCTTGGCTGCGTCTTAGGGTCTTAGGGTCATGGGGTGGAGCGGGGTTCAGCAGGTGGCCAATTAGATCCATAACATTAAACCTTCCCACACAGTTCCAGAACTGAGAAGCATTGCTGTAGGGCAGGGAATGGCAACGTTTTCCATAAAGAAGCAGATGGCAAATGGCTCAGGCTTTGCAGGGCATGGGTCTCTGTCAGAAGCACTCAGCAAAAGCAGCCACGGAAGACACATGGACAAGCAGGTTCCGCTGAGTTCCAGGAAACCTTGAATTCCAAATAATTTTCATTCCTTTAATTTTTCTCCACCATTTTAACATGTAAACACCATTCTTAGCTCTAGAGTAGGAATTGCCGACTAAGACTGTAGGTCAAACCCTGCCCACCACCTGTTTTGTACCAAGTTACTCATATTTTCTCTCCCCAGCTTCCTCTGGTAGGACTGTGATAGGGAAGAGCCTTCGTGTTCTATTACAAGTTAATCACTGAGGGGATGTTGCCTATAAGCTTAAATTATACACAGTGGCCCATCTCTGGGAACCCTGCCTCCCAGGTAATGAGCATTAAGCTAAAGTACCTTTGTTTGGCTCCCAGGAAGCATGCTGACCATGCCCACCTGTGAATGACTGCAGGGAGGAAGAAATTAACACCTCCTCCCAGGAGGCTGATGGGAACCAGGAAGTATTTGACTTTCCACCCTCCCCTTTCAGTATAAAAGCCTGAATTCTAACTCAGGCAAGCTGGTTCTTTGGGACACAAGTCCACCGTCTTTTCAGTCTGCTGGCTTTCTGAATGAAGTCGCTATTCCTTGCCCCGACAAATCGTCTCTCAGTTTACTGGCCTGTCGTGCAGCGAGCAATACGAGCTTGGACATGGTAACAGGACATTTCCTTTAATTCTTCTTGGTAGAGTAATTCATATGACAGATGCTGTGATTTATCAAGTCCAATCTTTTGTCTTTCCACAGTACAATACAGGGCTTTTATGTAAGTAACTGGCTTATATCCTTTGGGAGTTCTTTTTAAAAACAAATTGGTATTATTACCTTGTATCTATGAATTGGCATAAAATTAGTGTACCATTTTAACAAAATTGTTCTTTAACCAGATAATCCATTAAGAGTTCTCCTCTTAACTGGGTGGTAATCTGGGCACAATAGTTATAAAGAGAAATCCACTTGCCTTTGTGACACCAGGAACTCATCCCCGAGTTCTACTTTGGAGTTACATATGTGCTCATCCCCCATGAAGGAGCAGTAACTGTGGTTGCATTTGAGTCCTGGGCACTTCACTGAGTGTTCTCACCTGCGCAGTGCCCAGAGGAAGGTGTGGCAAGGAAACATGGAGAAATCTGCCTGGGATTTGGGGGGTTTTCTTCTTCTAATACCTGTATATTGACAGGTCACATCTCCTCCTTTCAAGCAGTAATATTTTTTTCCTCTAAAAATAGATTAACTCTTCAGCCCTAAACAAAATTTAGGGCATTTGAGACAAAAGGTGAATTTGAAACTGCTAAAAATTTAGATTTTTAATTACTTTTACCATGCTTTCCAAGCTTTCAAAAGAAATGGATGAATCATTCTGGCTTATGGGAAATGGTTAAGGTATTAGGTATTGCAGGGTCACAGAATATGCCACCCCACGATAGGGCACTTTGGCATAAGGATTATTTTGAGCTGAAGGCGGTTGAGAAGCAGCAGCTGCTCCCCCATTTGCCTAAAATCAGGACATAAATTTACAAACGTGTCCCTCTCCACTCTCTGCCAGGAAGGACAGACGTTAATGAGACAACTTTAGACCCTTAGTCCGGAATCAGACAGCACCAGAGGAAGCAACATGACAAACTTTACTAATTAGCCTGGATCTACTATTGGTTCCCAGATATCTGCCTTCCCACAATTTGCCACCCCTAGAGACTCAAGGTCCTTTTCCTTTGTCTTGTCACTTCCCTAAACTTTTAGTGTTGCTTTGCCAACATGCTCTGTAAGCCCAGTTCTAAGCTCCCTTTGAGTCGTTTGTCTCTGAGTGCCCCCGTGGGTCGGATGCACAAGCTAATGGACCTCTGTGCTTTTCTGTGGTTAATCTGTATCCTGTCTGGTCAGCTCAAAGGAGCTCTGCCAGATGACCCAGGAGGCTAGTAGGAAGGAGAATTTCTTCTCCCCTACAGGATCTTGAAATGATGCTCTCTGCTTCACAAAGAGGAGATTCCCGGGTCAGCACAAGTCCATCCCCACACATGTCCCCTGGCCTGGGATGTGGGTGCTGATGCCTCCAAACAGAAAAGTCAAACCAATATCTGGACCATGTGCCTGTGCCCATTGGGATGTACCTCTGTCCCCTGCAGGATGGAAGGGGGTCCCATGTGGTCTCCTCAGAAGATAGCACCAATCAGGGGACATGGTGCCTGTCTCTACCATCAGTAGATTAGATATTTTGTTGTACAGGTTACTAGATCAGTCCTGGCCAGTGGGTGTATTAGTTATCTTTTGCTGCATAACAAATAACCCCAAAACTTAGTGGCTGAAAGCAACCTTTGTTACAGTTTCTGCACATCAGGAATCTGGCCCCGGCTTACCTGGGTCCTGGAGCTCAGTCTCCCTTGGGCGGAGTCACCTGCCTGGAAAGAGCGGCTTCCAGGCTCACTGGCAGAGGCAGTGCTTTTCTGAGGACTCTACCTGCTGCCCCACCAAGGAGGAGTGTTTCCGCTTTGACCATTGGAGACACAACCATTCCCAACTCCACTGAGCTCCTTTCTGTGGTCCTTTCCTTGGCTGGTCTGACTTGATAGGGGGCCTCTGGGGTCTGGGCTCCTCTGCGGCTCCCTCTTCTCTGGACGCTGCTACCTTGGCATCACCCAACCCTCAGCTGTCTCCTCAACATAGGGAGATTGCTGGCTGGCTGTTGGATTCCCCTCCCTGCCTGGGGGCCTTGGACTCCTCCCAGACCTTGGGCTGGGGCAACCACAGGGTCACAGAGAACGTCCCTTCCCTCAGGGAGCCCTGTGCTGAGCTGCTGTGTCAGGCAGGCAGATTGATCTGGTTCCTGCTGCTCCGTCCTGGTCAGAAGGCACCTCTCCTGTATCCTCTTTAACATCTGTGCTGCCGGACTTCTGAATTCACCAGTCTCCTGGTTGCAGAATGCCAGCTCCCGGTCTGCAGCTGTAGTTCCTTCATTACTGATGAGGTCAAACAGCGTTTGTTGTGTTTGCTGGCCAGACACGTCGCCTCTTCTATAAGATACTGATGTCTCCTGTTCCTCTTTCTTTGCATTAACTTTTCTTTGCTAGATAGGAATTCTTTCTATATGTTGGATATTGCTCATAATTACATATATTGCAAAAACAAGCACCCCATTCATGTTTTAGATTTTTCACTTAAAAAGAGAAATTCTTTAGTCAAATCCATCTTTTCTCTCATGATCAGTCCATTTGTGTGTTGAAGGCAGCATTCCCTGCCCCTCTTCTCCCACTCCCAAGTGGGGCTGTCGGCAGCCCCTGGTCAGCCAGCACCCCCATGAAGCAAGCCCCCCGCCTCCCTGATTGGAACTCACCCTGCAGCCTGGAGTGCGGAGCCGGTTCTGCTCTCCTAGTGGCTCATCTGTTCGTGCATTGGTGACCTTTATGGATCGTGGATCCTGAGCCCTCCAGGTCTAAATTAGGGAAGCTTTCCTCAAGCTGTGCTTTCCACTGGAGCTCTACCTTACTGCCCTTTTCCACCCAGAGCCCGAGGCCAGCATCCGCCCAGCCCACCACCGGGCCAAGGGCAGGTGCCCCCAGAGCGACGCCGCTGCGGCCACCCAACCCCACTCAAGGCAGCCTTACCCCTCAGCGTGCCACCTGCTCCGCCCCGGCTTGTGTTGTCAGGGGGTGGCCCTTGCGGAGGGTGGGGTAGACAGCTCCAGTGCTTAGATGGATGGCAGTGGGGGGGGGGGCGGGTCTCAGAGCACCTAGTGGAAGTGAAGTCTGCACCATTTTTATAAATGTATACACATAGATGCATATGGGTATAATTTTTGTAAAACTACTAGATCGTATGTTTGAATTGTGCTGTCATTTTTGTTTTCCTGCAAGCATGTCTTGGAAAGCATTCCTTGTTGGTATGTATCATGCTTATATACTTTTAATATTATAATAGTATTTAATACCCTGGGTGCACCATATGTTATTTAACCATTTGCGTACTGTTAAAAGACGTGAGGGCCTGCAGCATGAGGGCCTAGAAGAGATGGACAGGATGCCACCTTAAATACAGAAACAGAACACAAGGAACATTAGTTGGGCTAAGTTCCCAGGGTTTGGACACGTGTGTGCGTGTGAATGCACACACGCACACACAGAGGCTTTTTTTTTTAGGAGGATCCTTTTCCCAAATAGGGTCAAGCAGCCTGAGATGCACACCTCCCTCTGCTCAGGGGGCCGTCCTGGCACCTAGAGGGATTTCCAGATGCACGAAGACCTGGGCACCCGTTCTACACCCTTTTCAGAGGACCCCAGAGGTACATAAACAGCATCCAGACCGTTAATCAGGACGCCCGCAGACACGTCCTGAAGCTCGCACAGCTGCCCATCAGTGTCGTGACTGCAGGGTGGGGATTCTTCCTGACCACTGACACCACTTGGGTGGAGAACACTCAGAGCACCTCGGCCGCTGCCCTGCCAGGTGAGTCTGAAGGCCCCTTCTCAGACTGCTACGTAGGGCATAAATAATTCATCGATCCACTCAGATCTTAAAGGCATTTGCCCCGTGTCCAGAGGGGTCCCTGCCAGCTCTCAGCGTCTCAGGTTCACATGGGATTACTGTACTGATGCATACAAAGTTTCTAGTGTAGAATGCAATGCACAGAATAGATGAAGAGCTTGGCGTGTACTATTAACCACCCCAGTCTTTATCACGAAACCCAGCCCGACCACATACTGCCTCAGACTCTCTCCTGCGACTCCAAATTGTCACTTAACTGGTGACAGTGGTTGCCTCCCGGGTGGCTTGGTGCCGGGGATGGGAGACAGACTTTTCACTGTATACCTCTGTATCCTCTGAATTTTGAACCTCAAGTACGTCTTACCAATATTAAAAAATAAAGTATTTTTTAACATGTTAATTTTTGAAAAGTAAAAAGAGACAATTCGGATTTTCCAAAGGTTACACCTTCCGGGGAGTTGGTGAGCTGAAAGGCGAGCTTCACGTGCCTCCCTCGTGCACCCATAACTGCGGGGCTGTGGGCAGAAGCCATGGGAGGGCAGAGAGGGAGAAGGAAGGGTTTTCAGCTCAGGATTATCAGGCTCTGACTGCTTTCTGTACAAAGACCCCAAGGAATTCCCACTGTAGATTCACAGAAGGGCTTTATCTCCACATCTGATGGATGGTCCAGGGAAAGTAAAGACCTGGATTAAAAGCAAGAACAAAGGGCAATGAAGTACGTGTAGGTGTAGCCCAACCCACATTGGCCCAGCTTCTTGGTGCTATTCTCCAAATACATGAATTAAGCAGCAGAGTTAGCAGTTACTCAAATAAGGGACAAAACATCTCCATTAAAATATTCATATAATTTAAACAATGAAGGTTTTGCCTTAAGTCCCAATATTTATTCCATTTCTTCTATTTTTTTTTTAACCCAACAATGCGTTAAGGTACTTTAGAGTCCATTGTGGAGTGAGGGGGTGAGGGTTGTTGTTGGATCTTTAGTTTAATATTGATAGAAACCAAGCTTCTCAGGACCAGATCAATAGAAGGGACAAATAAGCTTTGCAGTGTTTCTCCCCTGGATCCCCATCAGCTTGGAAAGGGCATCAGGCCCTCTGGTTTATTTTATTTATTTATTTTAGTTATTTTAAACTTTTATTTATTTGGTTGTGCCAGGTCTTAGTTGCGGCAGGCAGGCTTCTTAGTTGTGGCATTCGAACTCTTAGTTGTGGCATGCATGTGGGATCTAGTTTCCTGACCAGGGATCAAACCCGGAGCCCCTGGATTGGAAGCACTGATTCTTAATCGCTGTGCCACCAGGGACGTCCCCAGACTCTTTGGTTTAGACAAGCCTTCACGCACGCGCAAATCCTTGAGTAGCAAATATGATATGAAGAGAATCATAATGCTTTTTTAAAATACCTCTTTGATCCCCAAATAGACTTAATAACAATGGGTCTTTTAATTTCTGAGTATGCTCTTCATTCCCAAGCATATGATTATGTCAAATGTACTCAACCAAAGATTCAATAGTTCTGATTTTTTTTTCAAAGCAACTGACGAAGGATTAATCTCCAAACTATACAAGCAACTCATGCAGCTCAATATCAAAAAAACAAACAGCCCAATCCAGAAATGGGCAGAAGACCTAAGGAGACATTTCTCCAAAGAAGACATACAGATGGCCAACAAATACATGAAAAAATGCTCAACATCACTAATAATTAGAGAAATGCAAATCAAAAGCACAATGAGGTACCACCTCACGCCAGTCAGAATGGCCATCACCAAAAAATCTAGAAACAATAAACGCTGGAGAGGGTGTGGAGAAAAGGGAACCCTCTTGCACTGTTGGTGGGAATGTAAATTGATACAGCCACTGTGGAGAACAGTATGGAGGTTCCTTAAAAAACTAAAAATAGAACTACCATATGACCCAGCAATCCCACTACTGGGCATATACCCAGAGAAAACCGTAATTCAAAAAGACACATGCACCCCAATGTTCATTGCAGCACTATTTACAATAGCCAGGTCATGGAAGCAACCTAAATGTCCATTGACAGATGAATGGATAAAGAAGATGTGGCACATATATACGATGGAATATTACTCCACCATAAAAAGGAATGAAATTGAGTTATTTGTAGTGAGATGGATGGACCTAGAGTCTGTCATACAGAGTGAAGTAAGTCAGAAAGAGAAAAACAAATACCGTATGCTAACACACATATATGGAATCTAAAAAAGCGGTACTTATGAACCTAGTGGCAGGGCAGGAATAAAGATGCAGACATAGAGAACAGACTTGAGGATGGGGGGTGGGGGAAGGGGAAGCTGGTACGAAGTGAGACAGTAGCACTGACATATATACACTACCAAATGTAAAATAGATAGCTAGTGGGAAGCTGCTGCATAGCACAGGGAGATCAGCTCAGTGCTTTGTGACGACCTAGAGGGGTGGGATAGGGAGGGCGGGAGGGAGGCTCAAGGGGGAGGGGATATGGGGATATATGTATACATAGAGCTGATTCACTTTGTTGTACAGCTAACACAACATTTTAAAGCAATTGTACTGCAATAAAAATGGGGGGGGGAATAGGACTTCCCTGGTGGCGCAGTGGTTAAAAATCCGCCTGCAATGCAGGGGACACGGGTTCGAGCCCTGGTCAGGGAAGATCCCACATGCATGAAGCAACTAAGCCCATGCGCCACAGCTACTGAAGCCCACGTGTCTAGAGCCCGTGCTCCACAACAAGAGCAGCCACCGGGATGAGAAGCCCACGCACCGCAACGAAGAGCAGCCCCGCTCTCTGCAACTAGAGAAATCCCGCGCAGAGCAACGAAGACCTAACACAGGTTAAAAAAAAGAACAGAATTCTCTCTGGGACCTCCCTGGCCGTCCAGTGGTTAGGACTCTGCCCTGCACTTTCACTGCTGGGGGCGAGGGTTCAATCCCTGGTTGGCGAACTAAGATATCGCAAGCTGCGCGGTGCAGCCAAAAAAAAAAGAATTCTAGTTTTTATGAAATTCTCAAATTACAAATAATACTTTACCATTCTGTATATCACAGGAAGCAAAATAAAACCAAATTAGTTAACTGTAAATGAGAATGAACCATCTTAGTGGAGTGGTGGAAATATTCTAAATCTAGATTGCGCTGATGATTGAACAACTAGGTAAATTTGCTAAAAATCATTGAATTGTACACTTAAAATAGAGGAACTGTGGTATGTGAATTATATCTCGGTAAAGTTACTCACAGAGCCCAAATTAGTTGCAGTGCATCATATGACCACAGAATGTCAGCAAAGATTTTTCCATAAACCTATCTCCAAGGGGGACATAATCAACCACGGCTGTGGCTGCTGCCCTTCACCACAGAAATTCCTCTGTCCTGGGTCTCAGGGGCTTGAAGTTACCAAACACCAGAGTCAGGTATTAGGGATAAGGAAATATTTTCAAATATTGGCTTATGCAAATCTACAATGATCAGAGCTATCAAATCGTTTAATCCATGATATATACAATTAAGTAAAAAATCTCACACCACAATAATCTTCAATAAGCAAATTAGAAATTCAGTCCTACTGGAAATATTAAAGTCCTTTAAAACTAGTTTTGGACTAATTATACGTTCTAGTAAACATCATACAAACTTTAAAAAAATGTTTTTTTCTTTTTGTCATTGTTTTATTTATTTAAGTTGAGCCATGTATCCTTTTTTTTTTGCCTGTGCCGCATGGCATACAGGATCTTAGCTCCCTGACCAGGGACTGAACCTGTGCCCCCTGCAGTAGACACCTGGAGTCTTAACCATTGGACCGCCAGGGAAGTCACTAAACTTTGATTTTTATGGCTATTATATTTTACATTAAAAATGTAAATTTAAAAAGTACAATTTAAAAATTTCCATCGACCTCCTTTTCAGTTAGATAAAGAAAGTAATCAATAAAACCTTTCAAATAACTAATTAACATGGAGAAATCTTCTAAAAGGAGTACAGTCTCTCTCTCTCTCATTACTAATTTATATCTTTCAAGAACGTAAAAACAGTAAATCGGATTATGGGAAGGTAAACCTCCTAAAACACTGAAAACCACAGCCATTTCTAGGCTGCCAATACTTCCTCTTAGTGCAGCTATGTTAAGATGAAGAAGGGCGGAGACTTGTGAGGTGGAAAATTTTCAGTCAGTCACATTTTGAGCATAAATAAGTGTAAGTGAAGTAACATTCGTCTAAATAAAGTCTTAATGTGTCAAAATCTTAACCTAGGTGAACCAGATCAAAGTAGATGCCTCTGCCTTCATTACGGCCATTTCGCTCGTGAACTCCGGTTACAGGCAATCTGAACGATGCTTTCTTGGGTTAATGACTTCAGTACCAAGAATGTAGAAACTGTGCTCAGAGGGATAAGAAACTATAGGGTCTGATGAAATATTACTTGTATTTACTCTTCTCAGAAATTTGAGGGTCAGCCGTTTTCTTCACAGTATCACTAAATGCCAAGGTCAAAGCAGAGGAACAGAGGTTGGGCTGGTTAAGTGACCCAGGGAGTTAGTGGAAGAGCTGTATCAGCCATGAGTCCTCCATTACAACAGACAGCCATTATTCATTCTACATGCTGTATCATCTGTAACATTGCTTTTGGTTTTGTTGCTGTAGTTCTTTTAGTCAGGATGAATTTTTTTTTCTTTTTATTTATTTTTATTTTTGGCCGCTCCACAAGGCCTGTGGGATGTTATTTCCCCGACCAGGGGTGGAGCGCGGGCCCTCAGCAGTGACAGCATGGAGTCCTAACCACTGGGCGGCCAGGGAATTCCCCCCAGGATGAATTGTTAAAAATAACCACTGCCTGACTTGAAAGCTTTGAAATCAAAGTCATGAGACAATGAGGTCTGGGATACTAAATGCTCTGACGGCACGGGTTCAATCCCTGGTCAGGGAACTAAGATCCTGCATGCCATGCGACACGGGCAAAAAAGAAAAAGATACATGACCCAATTAAAATAAATAAATAAAACAAAACAAAAAAAGAAAAAAAAATTTTTTAAAGTTTGTATAATATTTACTAGAACGTATAATTAGTCCAAAACTAGTTTTAAAGGACTTTAATATTTCCAGTAGGACTGAATTTCTAATTTGCTTATTGAAGATTATTGTGGTGTGAGATTTTTTACTTAATTGTATATATCATGGATTAAACGATTTGATAGCTCTGATCATTGTAGATTTGCATAAGCCAATATTTGAAAATATTTCCTTATCCCTAATACCTGACTCTGGTGTTTGGTAACTTCAAGCCCCTGAGACCCAGGACAGAGGAATTTCTGTGGTGAAGGGCAGCAGCCACAGCCGTGGTTGATTATGTCCCCCTTGGAGATAGGTTTATGGAAAAATCTTTGCTGACATTCTGTGGTCATATGATGCACTGCAACTAATTTGGGCTCTGTGAGTAACTTTACCGAGATATAATTCACATACCACAGTTCCTCTATTTTAAGTGTACAATTCAATGATTTTTAGCAAATTTACCTAGTTGTGCAATCATCACCACAATCTAGATTTAGAACACTTCCACCACTCCACTAAGATGGTTCATGCCCATTTACAGTTAACTAATTTGGTTTTATTTTGCTTCCTGTGATATAAAGAATGGTAAAGTATCATTTGTAATTTGAGAATTTCATAAAAACTAGGAGAGAATTCTTTTTTTTTTTTTGGCTGCACAGTGCGGCTTGTGGTATCCTATTTCCCCGACCAGGGATTGAACCCTCGCCCTCGGCAGTGAAAGCGCAGTGCAGAAAGTATTCGAGTGATGAGTTACAGTGAAAATGCCTTCTGTCTGGGGCTTCCCTGGTGGTGCAGTGGTTAAGAATCCGCCTGCCAATGCAGCAGACACGGGTTCGAGCCCTGGTCCGGGAAGATCCCACATGCCGCAGAGCAACTAAGCCCATGCACCACAACTACTGAGCCTGCACTCTAGAGCCCGTGAGCCACAACTACTGAGCCCGCACACCACAACTACTGAAGCCCGCATGCCTAGAGCCCGTGCACCGCAACGAAGAGTAGCCCCCGTTTGCCGCAACTAGAGAAAGCTGTGCACAGCAACGAAGACCCAACGCAGTCAAAAAAAAAAAAAAAAAAGCCTTCTGTCTAAAACACTGCACATAAGTCCTCCTGTGCTCTGGTGGCTGAGGCCTGCCCGCGTGGGCGGGAGGTGCCCCGACCGCTCTGCAGAGTCCACACTGCAGCCCAGGCTTCCTCACCCTTCATCACCATGCTGGGTGCTCCGGGAACACACACTGGTCTGCGGACTGCCCGCCTTGTCCCCCCACCAAACTGCTGCAATCCTATGAGTATTTCTGGAGCAAGAGCACCAGCGTTTAATGAAGTAAGCCATGTTTCTTGACTGCAAAAATGAACGAGTTAGGCAGGTTATGTACCCTTGATAAAGCAGATTTGCGTTCTGCCCTTCAAGGTCTAAACTCCAGCGAAGTCCAGCTGGGAAATACCAATTCAGGCATCTCAATAAAAGGATAAAAGAAAGCTTGTAAATAACACAGAGCTATACATGCCTCCAAAAAAATCACACTGTCTAAAAGTTGCAACCTCTGTGGAAAATCAAATGTGTTTTAACACTGGCTGGTTAAGTGACGAAAAGGATAGTAAAATGTGCATTCTTAAACAAACAATGAAATGGATTAATGTTCTAAAATTTGTGATTTCTAACATTCTCTTATTACTCATAATTTCATATATCAGAGTCCCTGAATTGAAACCGTTCAAAGGCAGACAACTTCAATATCATTACTTCGTGTCACTAATCTAACCTCTAAGAGATCCCAAATATCATCAGTGCCTCCATCTCCAGTCACATTTTCTTCATCTTTCAAGTTAACAAGACAAATGCTGACCTCAGCATCTAACAGGATATAGTATTTTTTTGTTTGTTTTTAATTTTTATTGGAGTATAGTGATTTACAACGTTGTGTTAATTTCTGCTGTACAGCAAAGTGATTCAGTTTTATATATATACTTTTCAGATTCTCTTCTACTATAGGTTATTATAAGATATTGAATATAGTTCCCTGTGCTATACAGTAGGTCCTTGTTGATTATTTTATTTTTTTTACTTTTTATTTTTTAAAATAAATTTATTTATTATTTTTGGCTGTGTTAGGTCTTCCTTGCTGTGCGCGGGCTTTCTCTAGTTGCGGCGAGCGGGGGCTACTCTTCGTTGCAGTGCACGGGCTCTAGGCACGTGGGCTTCAGTAGTTGTGGCATGCGGGCACAGTAGTTGTGGCTCATGGGCTCTAGAGTGCAGGCTCAGTAGTTGTGGTGCATGAGCTTAGTTGCTCCGCAGCATGTGGGACCTTCCTGGACCAGGGCTTGAACCCATGTCCCCTGCATTGGCAGGCGGATCCTTAACCACTGTACCACCAGGGAAGCCCTCTATTTTATATATGGTAGTGTGTATATGTCAGTCCCAATCTCCCAGTTTATCCCTCCTCCCCTTCCCCCCCGGTAACCATAAGTTTGTTTTCTACATCTGTGACTCTATTTCTGTTTTGTAAATAAGTTCATTTGTACCATTTTTTTTAGATTCCACAAATAAACGATATCATATGATATTTAGTATTTTAACTACTGAAACATCACTGCTTTCCCTCAGTGAATGAGACACTTATTTTCCCAGTATTGTCAATAACTTCAGTGACATGATCATGCTCAGCTGATCCTCACGAGGCCGACAGTCTGATAACAGGTTAAGATGAGAACTATTGATAAAATGCCATCCACCGCCAGGGCTGAGTGACACCCACAGGCAGGACGGTGAGCAGAATTCTTTGACCTTGGTCTCATTTTCCAGTATATTTTAACCACCTAAAGTAACTAATTATAAGCAAACTTGGCAATTTACCGATAAGTGATTGATTCATCTTAGTCATTTATTTGCTAAAAATATACGACTTAGAACTAATTTATAAGGTTCCTATATCAAATAGCTCGTTCTATTTGCAAGTAACTGTGTACCTGTATACTCCTGGGGAAAATCTATAGTCATAGGGTTCCAAATCTTGTCAAATTATTGCCCCTCCCCCATAATAGTTTACCCAAGACCTCCCAGAGTTACTATGCACATAATTTACTAAACTAGATCAGAGAAAACTCCTTTTACCCCCCTACCTTCCTTGGGCTTTGGACTTGGAGAGTCCATGGCAGAAAATATCACCCATGAGTTTTTGTTTTTGTTTTTAGGTTCACTAAATTTACTTTAAACATCATAAAACGGGGGGCTTCCCTGGTGGCGCAGTGGTTGAGAGTCCGCCTGCCGATGCAGGGGACATGGGTTCGTGCCCCGGTCCGGGAAGATCCCACATGCCGCGGAACGGCTGGGCCAGTGGGCTGTGGCCGCTGAGCCTGCGTGCCTGGAGCCTGTGCTCCGCAACGGGAGAGGCCACAAGAGTGAGAAGCCCACGTACTGCACACACACACAAAAAAATCATAAAACGTTTCTTACAAAAGAGCATTACATTCTGCACACTGCTCTGAATAGATGCCAGGGACATACAGACTATTGTTACTTTTCCTCCCTATCCCACCCCCCCAAATGTTACAGTGATCACAAAGCAAAGCGTTCACAATAATTACATGGGGGGATTTTTTTTTTAAACCACGAACAATGAACAAAAATTAAAATTCACTCACTCCGCTGCTGTTTCAAAATTTCAATGTTTTTGCACACCCGCCCCCAACCCCCAACGCTGTTCGTAAGGAACTAAAACATTACATCTGGTGAACAGCAAAGATTTCACTACACCTCAAATGCAGAACACCTAGGAAGCAGAGGAATGTTGGCTTTTTAAACAGAAGCTGATAAAAAAAAAAATGCAGGACTCCTTCAGTTCTTCACTAGTCTTAGAAAAACTTTCCAGAATACTGCTTCACACTATAAAAAAGAAAAAATATCTTGCATTAGAATCCTTCAGCATCTGCATACTGCTTCACACTGTCCTGCTCAGCAAATCCTGTGCATTCTGTATCTGGTCCTGTGTTTGTTCCTGTGATGGTAACGATCCGGTCTTCGGACCCTTCTAAAGGCTCATCAATTTTGATCGAAGCTCCTGACTCATGACAGATTTGTTTAATCCACTGACCACATTTGCCAATAATAGATCCAGCCAGGTCTTTGGGAATAGTTACTTGTGTAGTAATAATAGGTCCACCAAGATCACCATATGAGCCACGACCCCCTGCATAGGGATAATCATATCCAGAGCCACCCTGTGGTTTATAAGCCATCTGCCGCTCTGATGGGCTCCATGTATCTACTTCAGAGTCACCGGTTTCATCAGCACTGAAACCAACCATGCCATCATAACGGTCTCCAGGTCTCCCTCTTCTGTCATAGGCCATTAGCTCTCCTCCTCTAGGTGGTGGTGGAGGAGGAAGAAGATTCCGAGCTCTGCCACCACCCCGGCCCCCTCGTCCAGGAGGACGTGGAGGAGGTCCTCGGCGAGGGCTCCTATCATCACAGTCTCTTCTGGATGGAGGCATGGGACGCCCACCCTGACCAGGAGGCATTCTGTCAAAACCACCTCTACCTGGCATGGGAAATCCCACGGGACGTCCCCAGCGGTCATCAAACATCATTGTAAAACCACCATAATCGTAGGTTTCATCGTAAAAATTGGGACCCTAAGGCTGAGCACGTCCTTTGATGGGAGACTGATATAAAATCAAGGATGATCTTTATGCACTCTACAACCTTATCAGGTTTTCCTCCAATAAGAACAACTCTGTCAGTGGATTGAGGACAACGTTCCTGGAAAAGCTTGATTGTTGTCTGAGTGTTCCTCGAAGTTCTTTGATTTTAGCGCCTTCGAGCCCAATAATTCCTCCAGCCAGACTCTGATGAATCAACAGTCTCAACTCGCGGTCAAAGTCCCATCCTTTAGAGTGTTGGTAATTTAAGCATTCCACAGCTTCAGATTCTAGCGGGAGCTGGCTGGTTGCAGTGGGTGATGGCAACTGCAGGCCCTCTTCCAAGGTAGGGATGATTTTCTTCAGAATTTCTCCAATTGTTTCAGTGTCAGAACTGATACTCAATATGCACTCGGGGCCACTGCTGTCTGGGACTGAAACACTGGCATTGTAGTCTGTACGGAGAGCCTTAATATTCTTGCCTCCTTTTCCAATCACTGCCCCAGCATTCTTGCTCTGAAGCAGAATGCCTAATTCAACCATCTCATCAGTGTTTCTAGATCTTTCAAAAGTTTGTTCCTCTTCCATATCTTCAGCAGGGCGCTTACCAAATTCGCCATTGATTTCGGTGTTGGGAAAGGTTTCCTCTGGCTGTTCAGTTTCCACTTTCTTACATTAAAGGGACACACCAATCAGCTATTAAATATATCTATCCTTGCAGGGCAGAACTGAAGTGTTCTGGACGCGACCAACTGACACCCTAGTGCTGCAGTAGCAGGGCAAGGCTACCATCCCCATACCACCGCGCTGCCTCAGCGGGTCACAGCTAGACAGAGACGAGCCCACCCACGAGTTTTTGGAGTCTTCATAGACTAAGAATATTTCAAAGAAAAGGAATTACAGAAACAGCACATACACTATGTAGGGCTGTGGCATTAAACCATCTGTGTGCTCAATAAATGCAGGCTAGGAACAGCCACTCAAGGGCAACCATGGCTTAGAGGGAGATGGGGTAAGGCCTGACCCAGACCACGTGCTCAGTGTTCTCCAGAATGAGTGTCTGCAGAAACAGGCATGGTACTGGCCAGAGATAGGAACGTCCAGAGCCGCTGAACCAAATCTCAACACAGGGAATTATAAACACAAATAGACACATGGGCACACTCATGTTGTCCTCTATCTAAAAAGCCCACTTTCAGGGAACTCCCTGGCGGTCCAGTGGTTAGGACTCCATGCTTCCACTGATGGGGTTCCATGTTCAATACCTGGTCAGGGAACTGCGTGGCCCAAAAATTAAAAAATGAATAAAAATCCTGTTTTCATTAAGAGCCTCCTTAT
This sequence comes from Neophocaena asiaeorientalis asiaeorientalis, assembly GCF_003031525.2. NCBI lineage: Eukaryota > Metazoa > Chordata > Mammalia > Artiodactyla > Phocoenidae > Neophocaena > Neophocaena asiaeorientalis. Next base: position 553,908 of record NW_020172994.1, on the reverse strand, counting down.
CTGGGCTACTTACTTCCTCAAAAGTGTACCAATAGTTACTGTGATTTGAAAGGGAAGAATTTGGGAATTCCCTAGTGTTCCAGTGATTAGGACTCAGCGCTTTCACTGCCTTGGGCCCCAGTTTGATCCCTGGTTGGGGAACTAAGATCCCACAAGTCGAGCGGCACAGCCATAAATAAATAAATGAATGAATAAATAAAAGGTAAGAATTTAAAAATCTATTCCCAAGTCAAGCCCGATACTAGTCTGCCATGTCAGTGCTTCCCAGAGCTCACCAGACACTAAAAGCAGAACCCATCAGAGCTCACCAGACACTAAAAGCAGGACCCATCAGAGCTCACCAGACACTAAAAGCAAGACCCGCCAGAGCTCATCAGGCACTAAAAGCAAGACCCATCAGAGCTCACCAGACACTAAAAGCAAGACCCGCCAGAGCTCATCAGGCACTAAAAGCAAGACCCATCAGAGCTCACCAGACACTAAAAGCAAGACCCGCCAGAGCTCATCAGGCACTAAAAGCAAGACCCATCAGAGCTCACCAGACACTAAAAGCAAGACCCGCCAGAGCTCATCAGGCACTAAAAGCAAGACCCATCAGAGCTCACCAGACACTAAAAGCAAGACCCGCCAGAGCTCATCAGGCACTAAAAGCAAGACCCATCAGAGCTCACCAGACACTAAAAGCAAGACCCGCCAGAGCTCATCAGGCACTAAAAGCAAGACCCATCAGAGCTCACCAGACACTAAAAGCAAGACCCGCCAGAGCTCATCAGGCACTAAAAGCAAGACCCATCAGAGCTCACCAGACACTAAAAGCAAGACCCGCCAGAGCTCATCAGGCACTAAAAGCAAGACCCATCAGAGCTCACCAGACACTAAAAGCAAGACCCGCCAGAGCTCATCAGGCACTAAAAGCAAGACCCATCAGAGCTCACCAGACACTAAAAGCAAGACCCGCCAGAGCTCATCAGGCACTAAAAGCAAGACCCATCAGAGCTCACCAGACACTAAAAGCAAGACCCGCCAGAGCTCATCAGGCACTAAAAGCAAGACCCATCAGAGCTCACCAGACACTAAAAGCAAGACCCGCCAGAGCTCATCAGGCACTAAAAGCAAGACCCATCAGAGCTCACCAGACACTAAAAGCAAGACCCGCCAGAGCTCATCAGGCACTAAAAGCAAGACCCATCAGAGCTCACCAGACACTAAAAGCAAGACCCGCCAGAGCTCATCAGGCACTAAAAGCAAGACCCATCAGAGCTCACCAGACACTAAAAGCAAGACCCGCCAGAGCTCATCAGGCACTAAAAGCAAGACCCATCAGAGCTCACCAGACACTAAAAGCAAGACCCGCCAGAGCTCATCAGGCACTAAAAGCAAGACCCATCAGAGCTCACCAGACACTAAAAGCAAGACCCGCCAGAGCTCATCAGGCACTAAAAGCAAGACCCATCAGAGCTCACCAGACACTAAAAGCAAGACCCGCCAGAGCTCATCAGGCACTAAAAGCAAGACCCATCAGAGCTCACCAGACACTAAAAGCAAGACCCGCCAGAGCTCATCAGGCACTAAAAGCAAGACCCATCAGAGCTCACCAGACACTAAAAGCAAGACCCGCCAGAGCTCATCAGGCACTAAAAGCAAGACCCATCAGAGCTCACCAGACACTAAAAGCAAGACCCGCCAGAGCTCATCAGGCACTAAAAGCAAGACCCATCAGAGCTCACCAGACACTAAAAGCAAGACCCGCCAGAGCTCATCAGGCACTAAAAGCAAGACCCATCAGAGCTCACCAGACACTAAAAGCAAGACCCGCCAGAGCTCATCAGGCACTAAAAGCAAGACCCATCAGAGCTCACCAGACACTAAAAGCAAGACCCGCCAGAGCTCATCAGGCACTAAAAGCAAGACCCATCAGAGCTCACCAGACACTAAAAGCAAGACCCGCCAGAGCTCATCAGGCACTAAAAGCAAGACCCATCAGAGCTCACCAGACACTAAAAGCAAGACCCGCCAGAGCTCATCAGGCACTAAAAGCAAGACCCATCAGAGCTCACCAGACACTAAAAGCAAGACCCGCCAGAGCTCATCAGGCACTAAAAGCAAGACCCATCAGAGCTCACCAGACACTAAAAGCAAGACCCACCAGAGCTCATCAGGCACTAAAAGCAAGACCCATCAGAGCTCACCAGACAGTAAAAGCAGGACCCATCAGAGCTCACCAGACACTAAAAGCAGGACCCATCACGAGCCTCATTCAGAGCCAGCTGTTCTAGAGACATTGTGCCATGTGTCAGCAATCGATGGGTCCAGCAGGGTCCTGCATCCTCCCATTGGGTCCAGCGTCCTCCCGTTGTTTCAGGGACAACAAGAGCTAATGTTTTCTAGAAAGCTATGCTTTCACCAAAAGCTGGTCGAAAACCCAGTTTATAGAAAAAGAGAGGCATCATGGGGATATAAAGATGACTACACTAGTTAAGAGTTCTGAGTCTCTCCATTCCCAATAACTATAAACATTTAAGTAAATCAACCTAAAATCTGGTTTCCTTGCCTATAAAATTAAAGGAGTAAGTTATACCTTTATTACCTCTTTTAGCTTGAGGATTCTATTTCAATGTGTACATCTGTAGCTTTGAATGATATCCCAACAGCTAGTCCTTAAAACTGCAGGATCATTTTCTCCTGATCGGCGTCATGGATTTTAAACAGCAGAGAGAAAGCATGCCTGCTTTTGTCCGTTAGAACAGGAAAGGTTCGGGTGCTCTTAAGTTCACCCGCTTGGACCACAGAACTGTCTCCACCAACCACCTACCTGACCAGCACACCCCCCCTCCGGCCACCTTCCTGCTTTGGGTCCCAGCTCCCTCGCTCCCTGCCGGCTTTGCTCTTGGCACTGAGCCCTAACAGCTTTGTGACCTTGGGTAAGTTACTTACCCTCTCCAAGCCTGCTTCCTCATCTGCAAGATGGGGATGATGATAAAAGCACCAACACTGACGAGAATTAGGTGTGATAAGCCCCGTAGGGTGCATGGTTTGGTGCCTGGCACAGGGAAGGCACTCAGTAAACGGCAGCCATTACTTCCGGTAATGACAGCTGCGTGGTTAGAGCATCCACAGGACTCAGCACGTAACGGAAGAGTCTAGGAAGTGCCAGCAAAGGGCCAGTGTTGCCAGGGCCCCTGGTCCCCTCCTTCTGGACCCCTTGTCACTTGTAGACTTGAAGGAATGAACACGCTGACTCCCTGTGTCTCTTCCCAGAAACTCCTCATCCCACAGCCCTGAAGATGGGACAGGAATCTAAGGACACAGGTGAATCTCTTTCACAAAAAGGAAACTGGTGACAGTGGTTGCCTCCCAGGTGGCTTGGAGCCAGGGATGGGAGACAGACTTTTTACTTTGAATTCTGAACCTCAAGTACATCTTACCAATATTAAAAATTAAAGTATTTTTTAACATGTTGATTTTTGAAAACTAAAAAGAGACAATTTGTATTTTTATTTATTTATTTATTTATGGCCACTCCCCGCAGCATGTGGGATCTTAGTTCCCTAACCAGGGAGGGAACCCATGCCCCCCACAATGGAAGCGTGGAGCCCTAACCTCTGGACCTCCAGGCAAGTCCACAATTTGTATTTTTAAAAGGTTACACCTTCCCTCCGGGGAACTGGTGAGCTGAAAGGCGAGCTTCACGTGCCTCCCCCGTGCACCCCATAACTGCAGGGCTGTGGGCAGAAGTGGTCTAATCCCCTGACCCAGGATCAGTAATTTCTATCTCCAGAAGTCCAGATGCGGAAACTCTTAGGATTAAAAAAAAGCCACAGATGCAGTGACAGCTCTGGACTCTGCGCAACACTGTTGCACAAGATGAGCCATGTTCACACGGCTTCCAACATACGGCTCGCTCTGTCCACCAGGAGGCTGTAGGCAGCATCTGCTAAGGCTGGGTGGAGAGCTAGCAAATCATGCTAATCTAGCAGCAAAAGGTCTGCTTCCAGGGACAAATCAGAGGAGCTGGAATCTGGAGGAGTCCCGTGCAGCTCCGACAGCCTGGCTCCAGCCCCGAGTCACACAGCTTTTCCCAGCTCCCCACCAGCCGCAGCCTCAAACATCACCCGTATGGCAGACGCCGCCAGCTGCCCACACCCTGGTCTTGCAGAACCCAGTTCTATTCTGCACCAATTGGCCATATGCTTCGCAGAAGCCTGAAACCCTCCCCGCCCCAGGGGTTGAATCCTCACTAGTAATCCAGAGCTTTTAATTGCACTCTCCTTGCCAGCGAGCAGTTACAGAAGGCGTATGATGGGCGTCTACTGCTGAAGGTCTTCTGTGCAGGTTTCCCTTTGCTCTTAAGACAGGACACATGGAAGAGGAGCTGCCAGCTGCCCCCCTGGTGCCTGCACCGGGCAGCAATATTGGGATCGGGGGACCAGCTACACAGGGAGCCAATGGTCGTGAGGCCGGGTTGAGACACTGAATCTCCCACCTCTGTGCCTGGGTTTTTGTGAGGTGATAAAATTTCCTCACTGTTTAAGCCACCGTGGAGAAGGGGGGGCATCAGCTATGTAGGGCCCCAAGTAGTCAGATGCAATCTCCTTCCCCTGAGACGACAGAGTGGGGTACACACGTGCACGCACGCTCTCTGTTACAGCAAACCAACCCCTGGTGAGTCCTAACTTCACCTCCCCCGTCTCCTTGACTCCAGCTCCTTGGAGGGGCGTGCCTGCCCTGTACCCCATCTGGATGCACCACTCTGCCCCCACCCCCCAGCAGTACCATTCACTTCCAAGTCTGCCTCCTGCAGAAAGAGTTCATCTGACCTCACCTACAGCTTCCTCCAGTTCTAACACAGAGCGTCTCCTGCCTCGACATCCCTGGGTTGCCCTCTCGGTGTCCACATTCTGAGCACACGTCATTTACAGTGACCGACTGACTGATTAACTGAATGAAAGGATGAGTGAACTGTGTGAACGATGAATGCGTGAGTACAAAGCACCATTTTCCTTCACCTGAAACCTGGGGTTTTCCTTTCCTCTTTTCTTTCTTGTCTTCTTTCCTCATCTTACTTCTCTGTAGAACAAAAGACAAAAATTGAGATATAAGATATTCAGAGCTCAGACTCTGCAGGATGAATAAGTATTTCTAGAGAAAGCCCCAAATGGCATGCCCGCCCGACCTCCTGGGAGTTGCAGATAAGGGAAGGGGATGACGGTGTGGGGATAGCACTTAGACTCCGCACGACGGCCTCCTGCTCTCTACCCCGCAACACACAGCTCCACACAATGACGAGCTCCACTACTGAAACTAGGGGAGGGGCAGCCTTAACAGGTCAGGAGTCACAGCAGAAAATGCAGCAAGTCTAGCCCACAGGAGGCCTTCAAAAGATGTCCCACCGGAGAATGAGGTGACAGAGCATCTTGTGGTTAGGGCTTTGGGCTTATACCTTGAAGTTTTTTATTATAAAAGCAGGATGAAATGTGGATACCAGTAATCACCCCATGTAATGAATTTCATCTGAATGTGCAGACTAAAAAATATTTGACCTAAAAGTAGCTGTTTTAAAGTGGAAAATAAAATTTTGGGTTTTTTAGTTTTTACTTTAAAACTCCTATGGTTGGGACTTCCCTGGTGGCGCAGTGGTTAAGAATCTGCCTGCCAATGCAGGGGACACGGGTTCGAGCCCTGGTCTGGGAAGATCCCACATGCAGCGGAGCAACTAAGCCTGTGAGCCACAACTACTGAAGCCCACGTGCCTAGAGCCTGTGCTCCACAACAAGAGAAGCCACCGCAGTGAGAAGCCCGTGCACCGCAATGAAGAGTAGCCCCCGCTCGCTGCAACTAGAGAAAGCCCGCGCGCAGCAACGAAGACCAATGCAGCCAAAAATAAATAAATAAATTTATAAAACACAAAAAACAAAACTCCTATGGTTGTTAGCCAAAACTCAAAATAGAGGGCCACCAGCAGGAGATTTCCAGACCATCTGCAGAAAGGCCTACTCCATCATACCAGCTGAACCTCTCATAGCTGCTCTTCTGTGTAAAAGCCCTGGGGCCGAGCTTCTGATGAGATGGCAGAAAGAACACTGCAGAGATCACGACCCACTGTGGAAATCGGCAGTGGACCCCCTTGAAGGTATGCAAATACAATTCTAACTTAAACCTTAAATCAGGACAGATATTAAAATTTGCATTCATGTTCATCATGTAATAGCAAACCGACACTAAAAACTTCTGCAAGATCTTTTATGTTACACAAGAGTAAAAACTGTAGTATATGTTCAGATAGTTAAATGAGCACCAAACACTACAAAGTGTAACCAACATGGTTCTATTAAAAACTCTCTTCAACTATGGCATTCAAGGACAGCAATATAATATTTTCTTTACAAAGCAACCAATATAAAAATCTGCAAATGCCATAAATTCATTTATAGGCTATTAGTTTCGCATAGGCATGTCATTAGATTCTTTCAATTCTTTCAGTTCTTTCCTGAGGTATTTTTTGTGGTTTACTTTTATTGTACTGCTGGATGCGTTCTTTGATCATCCTTTTCCTAAAATGATTTTTAAAGACCTGCAAAAAATTTTTATTGCATAGGACACTGTTCATGACACAGAGATCGGGAACTGCAAATATGTGGCACTGGAACAAGCCTTACAAATGTTGCATTTTAAGAATTTTTTTTTTTTTTACAGTTTGCCTCTTTTAAAAAATTGAAGTTACAGCTAAGAGTTAACTACGTACAGTGAAGCAGTTTGGGAATGTTAGAGATTAGAAAATACGATGAATGATAAAGGGGAAAAAAAAGCCATAATTCTTGCTGGCTTTATATTGTATTGCCTTCAAAAGCAACTGTACATATTGCAATCAGTTCATAGTTAAATATTTCTACTAATCTGTTTTAGGAGAGTAAATGTCTTTCAAGGTTTCCAGTTCCTCTATGAGCTTCTTGTTCTGAACTTCCAGCACTGCAACTCGACTCTCCAGACATTTGACATATTCTTTCTTTCGACGTCGACATTCTTTAGCAGCTTCCCTATAAGAGAGTAGAAGCAAAAGGGCAAAAACAAAACATTTTTTTTCACATGCATGCTACTGACAGGGAGGCTGAAGTAAGCTTGGTAAATGTGATCGTGGTGTTCCAAATCCTGGGACAACATTCCCAATGCGATTCCAAACCCTAAGCCAAACTGGGTTCTGAAGGGTCACAAGCATCCCTTCCACAAGTCCACATGGCAATTAGTAAGACTGCTGCATCTCCTGCCTTGATTAGAGCTCTGGGCAAACAAGGCCCAAGTCAAAGACAGTCACTCTGCTTTACGGCAGTAAAGATCTTTGAGGGCCTTGAGTTCCTCAATGAGAGTCTTGTTCTGGTTTTCAAGCACAGCCACACGGTTTTCAAGACATTTGACATATTCTTTCTTCTTCCTGCGACACTCCCGGGCAGCTTCCCTGGAACCAACACAAGGCAAATGACAACAGGAACAACCTCTCAGCACAATCCAGAGCGGCTCGTGAGTCTCTGCCCCCCAGACTCAACTGCCGGTCAGTCCTTGGGGATGTCCGCACGGAGCCGCACAACAGTCGTAACCGAGCACATGCCTCGTTGGGAGGTTACCCTAAGACAGCAGGAACGACGGCAGAGCACAACAATTCGCCCGGCATCCGTTGTAAATGGTGTTTTCTTAGGGCACACGTCCCATGGTCACAGTGACCAGCAAGATTTTCAGTAACCAAAACGACAGGACCACATCCCCAAGTGGAATTTCTACAAAAACATTTACAGATCTTTTCAATTCTCTTAATTATTTTTGTCCACCAAAAGCCACATATTCCATCACAATGAGTTAACTTTATTTGATCAAAAATGATTAGAAAAATTAATCCTTAGAAACCAGTGTCAGCACTGGAGATTTTAATTCTTCAAGACTAAATCTCAGTAAAACAAGATCAATCATGACTGCAAGCCAACAGTTTGTCGGCTAGAAAACAACATAGATAAGAATAACAATAAACAAATCATGCACATTTTCATAAACCAAAATAGAAGGGACTCTGCTTCTGAAAACTAAGGAAGGAGAGAAGAGAGGGTACAGAATACAACCCTCAATAATTCAGATAACTTAAATCCAGAAATGTGAGAACACCACAACTGAAGTCATGGAAAGGACGCAAGAGATGCATCTGCTAACCAGGATTTAAAGCACTGCAGACACGCCCGGAGAAAGGCCAGACCAGCAGCCAAAGCAACACACACAAACAAACAGAGGAGCTGAGTTAGTCACTTTCACACATAACCCTGCCAAAATACAATGGACATGGCCAACATTTTCTTTCTTTCTCCTTCTTTTCAGGGTGGGAGGGGGTGGCTACTACATCATTGAACTCGTCTAGAGAATATACCCTCTGATAACAGCTTTGTTTTGGAGTGTTCCTTTGAGAATAACTGCCTTTGGCGTACCCATCATATCAAAAAGCCTGCATTGAAACAGGTAATTCAAGTATGTAAAAGCAAAAGTTGTGTTGAACGTCTAATCGCCAGTTACTGTAATGCCAGTTAGCACTGCTGCAATTCTGGACTAGGAGTGACACATGCAACACATGTGGCCAATTCTGTTTTATTTTTAGGATAGTTGATGCTCACTAACAACTGGTTATCTGTGTTTTCTCTGTGGGAAGCAAGGGTCAGCAGAAGAGAGCCCTTGAAATCCCAATGAACTGCAGGAAAAGATCGAGCCCTACTCCCCAGCCAAGAACAAAGCCATCACCCTGTGAACTTGAAAGGTTCTCAGACTTCTTAACTGGTTAACAGAAAAGTTAACAGTGTAAAAGTGAACACAATCTGATAAACACAGATGAATTTAATCTAAATGATGCACACAGCAATGCCAAGAATAAATCCAAGCACACTTATACATTTGCCAGTTTGGGAACACAATTCAACTCTTCCACAAAGAAACTAAAATACATTTCTGAACACCAAGGTTTTTGTGATTAAATCATTATATTAAATTCTAGGTCTGGAAGGAAGATAGATAGTCATTTTACAAAACAAGTTACTACTAAGTGAAATTTTAAATGTCGAATAGCTGTGTTGTGGGATGTCTAATGTTTCAAGTTTAATTTACCAAGCTGTGCTATTTCTTGTGAGTATGGATACTTTGTGTCTCATGCGCCTGCATGCATGTTACCAGAGTCAAAATATTCCAGGCACAAAGCTCTGGATGGCCACACCAGTAGGTGGTACATTCCTAAGTAGTCTCGGCTAAGGAAAACACCTGTTTCTTCTATTAATAGTTAGCTCCATTTTCAGGCCTTGCATTTGTCTGGATATACCCTTAGCATGGAGAGGAAGTACATGGCAAAGAGGAAAAGCTGACAAGGTTATTAAAGAAATAACAACTGTAGCTGGTGGCAGAAATACAATTAAGTATGTATTATGAATGCCAGCCAAAGAATTTAGCTAGGAGAATGTATAACAGGTCTTTGACATTAATAAGTATATCCTACATACTCTCCATAAAGCTAAATCTGCAGCTGACACCAGGGTCTCTGTGAGGTGACCTGGTGTTAGTGCAGTGTGGGCTCTGGGGAAAGACGGCCTGACTGCAGTTCCAGGTTCTATCCAGTTTGGGCTGTGTGATCTTAATCAGCTTGTTACCTGACCTCTCTGAACCTCAGTTCCTCATCTGTAAAGTAAGGGAGAATAACCAGACCTACTCTCATGTGAAAGCTATGTGTGAGTTAAAAAAAAAAAAATGGTAGAGGGCTTCCCTGGTGGCGCAGTGGTTGAGAGTCCACCTGCTGATGCAGGGGACGTGGGTTCATGCCCCGGTCCGGGAAGATCCCACATGCTGCGGAGCGGCTGGGCCCGTGAGCCACGGCTGCTGAGCCTGTGCGTCCGGAGCCTGTGCTCCGCAACGGGAGAGGCCACAACAGTGAGAGGCCCGCGTATCACAAAAATACGGTAGAAACAAGCACTAAAAACTTGCTCAGCAGACACTGAGCAACCAAAGAGCCATTTATCATCGGCTTTTCTCTTGTCCTGCTCTGAAACTGAAATTTGGAAGCTAAAATAGACCCTTCTCAGAATCCCGTGCACCTAGGGACTCTCTTGTTTATTTCTAGCCAATGAAACGTGCAAGAACATGTGAGAAAATGAGAGAGGGAACTGGAAGCGTATGTATGATAGGAGGCATCTCTATGCGGTGGGGCTGTGGGTAATGTTAATTCTTCCTCTTGCTTTGTACTTGTCCCCAGCTAGAATTTTTCAGAATAGATTGTACTTGGGTATAATAGAGAAAAAACAAAGTTACAAAATAGATAAAAGAAAACTACATGTAAAAGACTTAGAAAATTCTGAACTCACACTCAGATTTATTTTGCTCACAAAGAAGCTAAAAATTATACGTATCACCTACTTCACAAAGTAAATACCAAGTACAAAATGAATCTTTATTTGTAATAAAGTCCTTCCATTATCATTTAAAAAATGAATTATCGGGCTTCCCTGGTGGCGCAGTGGTTGAGAGTCCTCCTGCCGACGCAGGGGACACGGGTTCATGCCCCGGTCCGGGAGGATCCCGCATGCTGTGGAGCAGCTGGGCCCGTGAGCCATGGCTGCTGAGCCTGCGCGTCTGGAGCCTGAGCGTCCGGAGCCTGTGCTCCGCAGCAGGAGACGCCACAACAGTGAGGGGCCCGCGTACCGCAAAAAAAAAAAAAAAAAAAATGAATGTATCTTTTAGACATTACCCTAAAACACATATGAGGATGTACGGCCTGCTGATGAAACAGTTTCATTCCTGGAACTCTGACTAGAAGACTTACTTATCAGCACATGCAGAGCAAAAGCCCACATAAAATGCCACACAACATGTAACTTGGGAGAAATAGCCGAGGAAAAGTTAACTTTTTAAAAGCCCCACAGTAATAAATGATATGTCCCCTAAGTGGTTGCAGTTTCTAGTGAAACATCTTACCTATTTTTCATTAGCCTCAGCTCTCGTTTGCGTGTTGCTTCCTCTGCTAGTTGCTGGGGACTGTGCAGGCTTCCCGGCGAGGCAGCCATCACTACTCCCTGTGGCAAAGCAGTAGTTGGAGCTCGGATCTGGTAAGTCGGCATGTCACCAGTGGTGGCTGCAATGAAACAAAATATCACGTTATATAAACAACTTATGACTTGATATCTTACGTAAAATTGACCTGGAAATAACATACTTCTTTTTACATGTTTTAAGAGGTGAGCTTGCTAATGTTTAAGATGATTATTCTGAGTATTATGGAAATTTTAGGTATCAAAGATCCCTTCAGCATTTGGAACAGTGATACTCAGCATGCTCTATACATATAATTGAAAGGTTTTTATCAAAGGCTAAAGTAGACAGACTTTTCAACTGATAGTTCATTTAGCCTAAAATCAGTGGTGTGCTGATAAATATTTAACCACCAGCTCTCTAAGGGGGAGAAAAAAGCCCTGGTCCGTAGTGTTTCTCATTCCCATGATGTAAATGCTTTCACCATGGCCAATTTCAAGCTACCGATATGACTTCACTAAATGTAGAGTTGGAAAGACATACAACAATAAGTAGCACACCATACAGACAAAATAGATGTAAATAACCTCAAGAGCATAGATACAATTATTAGAAATGATGAGTTTTAAGTATTTATTAATGTTGTTTTTAATGTAATTTGTTAAATATATATGTATTTATGTCTTTAGTTTTTAATAATGTCTGTTTTTGCAACCAGTTCATAAAAATCCTGAAAACTTAATAATTGGCTCCAGCAAATGAGTGGGAGCTGGCCCTAGCACACCACTGCAAACATTTTAATTAAGAAGAACATCTCCATCCTCTGAATACCCCAGCTAAGAGATTTTCCTAAACCCTGCAGCATGCCTGAAACAGTTCCTGAATGTCTTTAAGTGCAAGTCTTATTAACAGGTGATGACTGTTACTGTTACTGGTACTGGAAGGAAAATACTAGCTTACTGTATTTTCAGCTTAAAAACAAGGACAAAATAAGAAACAGGAAAGCTCTACTTAAAACTGGTTTCTGTAGGGAAGGATAATTTTTGTCTTTCTTAGATTTCTTGGGATAATAATACATTTCTAAGTATTCATTTTTTAAAACACATTTTCTAATTATAGTATAATCACAGTTAAATGACAGATTTAAATATTTATTTAGTATTCAGATTGAATACTAAAAGTAAGTCCTCAAAGTGTAATAATTTAATTTCAAAATTTGTCTATCTACTGCAATAAACACAGGTTCCTAGGAAGGACAGATGGATTTAAGTGATTAAACATGTTTCTACCACTAATGTGTCAACTTTGAGAATATATGGTCCAGAATTAATTTGATGTTTTGATGAGATATTACAAAATACATGCTCTCTCAAAGCTAAATGCAAGAAAAAGGTTAAAAAATCCTATAAAATCCTATAAAAATTGGTCTGATCTAAATCCCAATCAAAATACGAAATGCATCACTGCTGTATGTCATTAAAATGTATTATACCTATTGAGTAAGAAACAAAATTTTACCCAAAGGGAGACAGAGACTTTTTTCACTTAAGTAGAATATTATCACTGAAAATAGCCAAGCAGTTTAAAATGTTAATCGAAAACTGATCTATGTGCTTATTTTGGGTAAATGCCAGGTTTCTTCCCTCTGGGGCTCAAGAGTTAGGTGAGAGAATAAAAATATGGCTTTGAGGGCTTCCCTGGTGGCACAGTGGTTGAGTCCGCCTGCCAATGCAAGGGACACGGGTTCGTGCCCCGGTCCGGAAAGCTCCCACATGCCGCGGAGCAGCTGGGCCCGTGAGCCATGGCCGCTCAAAAAAAAAAAAAAAAAAAAAAAAAAAAAAAAAAGGGCTTTGGGTGAAGATCACTCAATTCTTCATAAGGTTTACAAAAATATCATTTATAAGGTTCTTCCTTCTATATATAATTTAATAAACAATGGTGAATAAACAGTAACTGTGATAGATATAATGATCACCAGCAGAATCTCTATTAATAAACTTGGGGAAAATCCTAAATTTGTTTTCATGACTATTTAAAATATTGTACACACATATGTCTCATTAGGTGTCATAGAAATTTTTGAAATATTGAAGAAGATAACTTTAAAAATCAGTTGTAAACTTACTAAAGATTTTTTTTTAATATTTTAATCATATTGCCAGAGGAGCTAGAACGGTGCACAGAACAACATGGTTCTCTACTTTTCTCTTTATCCACATCAAGGGAAGGTGGCTATGGGATAATAAAGGTTAAACAATGGAACCCGCTGGAGGCGACAGAGGCTTTCTAAAATTGGAACAATGGCCAGCGACGAAGAAGTCGTCCCTGTGTCGTTATGCTGACATTTGCAGGCAGCAGGGATGCAGACCTCGGTCTAGGGTTGCTCTTGCCAAACACTGCTGACAAAGAGTGCAATACAATGAATAGAAAGGTACAGAGGGGTTTGCTGTGCTTGTTCGAGTTTTGTGTGTACTTTTTGTACTGTAAGTTAAAGCAGAATGCTTGAGTAACCATTTTTTCGAAAAAGGAAAAAGTCGGGGTGGGCAGGAATACTTTGCAGGTGAAAAGTAAAGTTCATTCACTGGTCTTAAAACCAGAAATGGTTCTAAACTTGTGCCTATTTCCAAAAGCTGAAACTACCCTCCAAGGACCAAACTTGGCACCATGAAGAACAATGGCACTTTCAAAAGAAGTATTCTTAAAACATTTTGAGCAATAGCTCAGGAAAACATATCGCTTTAAAATGATAACTTGGAAGGGAATGAAATACTTGGATGTATTAGTTCTGGATGTTAGTTAACAAACTGGGTTTTATTACAATTTTTCAGACATAGTGTATATTCATTTTATCTCCTTCAACAAAAATCAGTTTGCAGCTCATTAGTTCAAGCCAGAAACAGGAATTAGTATAAATTAGTAGGAATTTGTATAAATTTCTGTAATATCCCAACGAATCTATATGACAGTACTATTCTAATGGTCACTGAATAAGAATCAGTGGATGAATTCCATATATTCAAATATGATCACATTAGCAAGCATGTTAATAAGATATGGGCAAAGAGAATCTCTTGTTTTGAGGAAATCCAAATGTCAAAAAGTTTTGTTTTTGAAACAAGTTATCAAAAAGTTCTTATCTTAGCTTTAGTTTCCAGTGTTATGGATGCAGTGGCGATTTAAAGCAGGTTAGCTATTGAGGATCACAGTTCAGAGAACCATACTACACTCTTCGATGACACATTCTGATCTCTGTACTCTTATAAAGGCCAATTCCTGTTCCATCTTAACTACTGAAAGTGTCCAAATTATTTTTTATGCTAGAATTTCACTGTATAAATTATTTCTGAAAATAAATGGGCCATAAGTGGGGGCTTCAAGCTCATGACTGAAGAAGAATAAGAAAAAGATATTTATACATTAATTTTATTCTAAGGCAGCAAACTTTAAAGGCAAGTCAGGGATATCTTTTTTACCCTAGACTCTAGCACAGTCCTCGGCATACAATGGGTGCTTTGTGAGTTTACATGTGCACCACAAAGTAAATTTTGAACTTCTCAAGGTTTTGCAAAAGCCCACTGCCATTCAGAATGTTTAAAATAAGCAATCTTATTATTATAAGACTATAATTAGCTATTGTTATTATAGCTAAGTCTTTAACATTAAGCCATGGAAAGCCTGGTAAGATGCCATGTATTTATTCAAACTGACCCTTCTTGATAAAAGGCATTGTTTCTTAAGTCTTCCCTTAAATATTACTTATCTACCCTGGCATTTTAGAAACAGAGGAGTTGTAATTACAGTGTGAGTCCAACCATCTAACTCCTGACATGAAAAAAAAGTTTAGGTTTAGTGTCAATATTTCATGGGAAAGAAAATTCCTAGGACTCTCAACTCTGGTCAGTAACTTCATACCTCTCTTTGCAAGCTTTAAACACGGTACAGCAGAAAAAGCATGGGATTTGGAGTCTGGGTTCTAGTCCAGCTGTGCCACTTACCAGCCATGTGACTTGGGGCAAGTTCAGTTTCCTCATCTGTAAAATGGGGATACATGATCTCATTTAATACTCACAATAAACCCTATAATGTATGTCAAAGTGTCTAGCACAGTGCCTGGCACATGGTAGGCTTTCATCAAATGTTAGTTCCCTTCCTCTTCCCTTCCTTAAGTTCTGAAAGACAATGTTCCAAATTATGCTTATACTGTATAATTAAAAGACATATAACAACCATATTTTCCCCTGGAGTTTCCCTTCTAACAAACCTAGGTAATAGAATGACTGAAACGTATGGCTCTTATTCCTTATTTTGTTTAAAAAATATGCCCCTTAAAAAAACTTTTAAAATTTCTACTATATTTTATTATATCCCTTTAGAGAATAAATCATTAAAAGATAATATAAAATGTCCTTTTTAATTGCATAATCATTTAAAAGAGAACCTCAAAGATGGAGGATCACAAAGAAACACGATACAATCTCATCAGACTGGTAATAAGAAAACTGAAAACCTCACAAGTAAAAGGTGTTTGTTTCTTTCTAACCAAGAAAGAAACAAGAAACTCAGCCAAATGCCTATCTTGATAGCTTCCAAAGTGAAAGTTTATCAACACCCCCAATGATGGTGATATTACTTGCTTATTGGTTTATTGAGATCTCTGAGCACATCAGCTGAATAGAAACATTTTTCTATGTGCAGCTCCTCCCTTCATATGTCATTTTGCTCTGCGTCACTAATCCCAAACACACTGAAGTAACACGCAATGGAGGTGACTTAGGAGCCATACTTGTTAGCAGGGGCTTCTTTCCCTGGCTCCAGCGAAACAAGGACATCTTCACTTTTCCTTTTGATCCTCTCCTCCCCACCACCACACCAGTACTCAAAATGCCCAAATCAGGCTTGTCCTCGCCTGGTGTCTCACACTGCCAAAAACTTTCCCTCCTCCATTGCTCCACTTTTTCCAGGAAAATGAAATCCTATATAACTGTAACTAAGTACTGATCATTTTCAAATTTGCTACAATTACTATAACAGACAGACCATGTGGAATTAAGCCAGTACTATTTTTTATTTTAAGTTACACATATAAGGGATCTTCCTGAGTTGTTTATTAAATGAAACTCTTAAAGTGACAAAAAAAAGTGTATGTAAAAAGATGAAATTATGAATATTGAAATTTAAAGTTCTCTATAATAGCAAATATATGCTCTATTGTCCTATGAGAGTAATAATAAATATTCTAGAAAAAATCCATCTTGACTACTTAACATGATGCTAACTTCATTTTGCATGTTTTATAAGCAGTGTATAGTATGCTATTATAACTCATCTAACCGTAGCATTAATTTACCAATGTCAGGTGGATTTTGAGCAGCAATGTAATATGGTGTGAACAGAACCAGACAAGGAGTCTGAAAACCCAAACGGGTTCACCACTTGCTAGCTTTGTGAGCTAGGAGAGCCTTTACCCACTCTGATCTGATCCCTGTTCAGTTACATGCAAATGAGTGTAACAATATCTGCGCTAAGTGCCTCAGTGAGAATGCATGGAAAGTGCTTCTCCTCTCCGGTATTTAAACATGGTTTCTTCATTGAGGCTTGCCCTGATCCTTTAACCCATATTACTGCTTCCTGTGGGTCTCTCGTGATCTGACAGCTTCTTTGATAGCACTCACCCCATAAGTGATTTTTTTAATTTTAAAGTTTATGTAAATGCAAAGCATCATCATAATTATTTTATTAGGCAACGTATTCATATAGGCATAGAAAACTGGACAAAGTGAAACCATTATCCTAAACTATATTTCATTAAAAATTTTTCAGAAACAGTGAGGAAATAACACAGTGGCAATTTCAGTATACCTTCCACACAGGTTCAGAGTTTTATGGAAACTTAAGGTAGATGAGTGACATCTTGTTTTCATTTCCAACATGATTATAACTTGCTTCGCTACCAATTTCAAGAAGCTGTTATAACTTGATCCAAAACATTCCTTTACGTGAGAATTTCCAAATATAAACCTTTTCCAGCACCCTCTTTTCACAAAGGTAAAATGCATCCTTATTCACTAAGATACTGTTTTCCAAATTTGAATAAGTTGTAATATTTGTTTTTTAACAATTCAGAAATCCAGGCTGAATACAATTCATCAGAGTTTTTTAGACTTGGAGACTAAAGGGTATGGAATTAGGCTCCTAAACATAATCAGCTTATGAACAAAGCCAAGAACTATTTCTAATAAAACTTTAAACTATACCCAACAGAATCAATAATATAATTCTATAAACCAAAGATATTCACTTTCACATTCGATTCTATGATCCTATAAGCAAATGCTCCTAAAACCTTTACCAGGCCAGTCATTATTTTGGAGCCTGATTTTGGTCCAGATCAGCTTTTCAAACTATAAGTTGTAGACCATGAGTAATTCAGTAATTAATTTCATGGGTCAAGAATAGCATTAAAAAAAGAATGGAATAGACAAGTATGAGTACATCACATAGAGTAAGGATAAGCACTATTTTTGAAACTTGTTTTATATAAATGTACTTGTTTTATATAAATACACACACACACACACACACACACACAAAGGTCTGTGGCATCATGCTGTAAAATGTGGGTCACAGTCAAAAAGTTTGCAAGTCAAATATCTAGCTCAATCCACTTGGTTGCAATCCACACGGGGAGGGGGTGGAACTGGGACTCCAAAAGTGGGCCCCAAAGCTGCTCTACTATACCTTGAAAAGGCCCCTTAAATCCTGTGCTCTTTGGGCTCCTCGAAAAAGCAAATAAAATATGCTTTTCATTTTCAAATAGCATTTTAAATAGAATTGATTCTGTGAGAACTGACAAGATTTCCAAAAATAATGATTTCCAAAGGCACAATGAGGTCTTGCGAAAAAAGTGACATTTAAAAAATTTCAGCATTCTGAAAAATTTAAACTAGAATGGGTAAATCATGTATAAGCATTATGGGTAAAACTGTGAAAAAAAAATATTTTCAAGGAGTGGTATGTTCACTCTGTAAACATAAATGCATAAAAATGTTCATTTATTTTCAAGCAATGGTTAAACATTTATGTAAATTTTTACTTTAAAATTTAATATTTAAATATATTTTGGGTAGTCTCAAATCATTTATTTTTTGTTATAATTCTCTCTCATGTTTGGACATGAAAATTGGAATTAAAGGCTTAGTAAAGAAAGATATAAGGGTGGAAGGTAGGGAGACACAAGAGGGAAGAGATATGGGGACATACGTATATGTATAACTGATTCACTTTGCTATAAAGCAGAAACTAACACACCATTGTACAGCAATTATACTCCAATAAAGATGTTTAAAAAAAGAAAAAAGAAAGATATAAACCAACTAATAATTTTTAGAAAATACATGTATGCACAAAAATGCCTTTTGGTTCTAAGAATCATATGACATGCAGTATCTGAGATTATTTTAAGTCCATCTATATCTTACAATAAATCTGTTATCTGAGGGCTTCTGCATTCTATAGCCCCTCTAAAACCTCACGAAAACTTCTTTGAGAAAAACAATTTAACACAGGCTTTACTTGCTCAAGACAATGGAATGTTCCCATCCGGAAGAGAGCCGAGACCCACTAAGTGAAGAGCTACGGTGTGGTGAAGCTGTTTACAGAGTCACCCACTCTTCAGGAATTCAACTGCAAGCTTAGCACCAGGCTGGCACTCAACTGCCGGTAACTAAGTCACCAGCATTACCTGTAACTGAGGGCACCACCCCCGGGAAGAACTGCAGGTGGGGCGGGTGGGTGCGGGTCGGCACTGAAAGATGCGCACTCCCCGGACCCGGCGCTAGCGGGCACTCCGGCCCCGCCAGGCGCCTGCGCAGGCCGCTCGGCCCCGCCAGGCACACACTTACCTCGAGCGGAACGTTAAGGCGAGGCTCACGGGACCTGCTAGGGGTCTACGGGCGCCGGCGGAGAGGGTGGCAGCCCCCACCTGTGTGCGGCCGGGCGGAAAGAACTGAGTCAATCACAGCGTGACTCGGGCTGACGTCAGCGTGCTGCCTGCCTGCAGTTTAACTTTCCACTGCCCGCCGCACCGATTCCAGGAAATGTAATGACGTCGGCCCTTTGAACCCGGTTAGCTGAGAAGCAGACCATTTTAAACAGGACGGAAGGAACGGCTGGCTCACAAACACCCCTGACGCGCTGTGTTTCCTAGTCTGTCTTGCAGCTGCAT
>NW_020172994.1:470176-534528 GCF_003031525.2 Neophocaena asiaeorientalis asiaeorientalis | reverse complement strand
GGGGGGGGAGAGAGAGAGAGAGAGAGAGAGAGAGAGAGAGAGGGAGAGAGGGAGAGAAAGGGGAAGCAGCACAGTACTGAGCAAAGAAGAGGTTACACTCAGATGCCTTCACAGAGTGCCGAGTATATTCGGTTACAGATTAGAGGGAACATCTTGCTCCTCAGCTACTAGAAAGTTAATACTTTTTGAAACACTCAGAGGTTTCTAAATAATTTTTCTAAACTTCAAAAACAATCTTGCAGAATTTCAATCCCTCTTTAAAATTCTTACCTGTTTCGTCTCCAGTTACAGCCATGATGGGCTTCTGCATACAGAACTGTCTTGCTTCCCCTACCACAGGACCACATAAAGTGTTCCAAACCAGCAAGCATGTGCAGGGTAAGTAGGAGTACTGACATCACAGTGACCTCACTAGCTATCACTGCCATCAATTTGCTTTGTCACAGACGAGCTCACTGAAACCAAACCCTATAAAAACCCTTCCTGTAATAAATCATCTCAATGTTCTTGTTTCTTATTTTTACATAAAAATCGAGTTGGGCTCTGGCAAAAAATACATCTCATTAGCATTAAAAGTTACATGGCTGTTTCTTATGGGGCTACTTTTTTTTTTTAAAAAAAAGATTTTTATTTATGTATTTATTTGGCTGTGCCGGGTCTTAGTTGTGGCATGCGAACTCTTAGTTGCAGCATGTGGGATCTTAGTTCCCTGACCAGGGATCGAACCCAGAGCCCCCTGCATTGGGAGCGTGGAGTCTTAGCCACTGGACCACCAGGGAAGTCCCTGGGGCTACTTTTAAATTATTGTTCTGTCCAAGGTTTCTAAGTAACCAAAGTAGGCATAAAGCTTATATATTTTTCATAACTCATAGGAGAAAAAACACAGATTTAAAAACAACTGACAACCCAGAAAAATGCTGTGAAACACACAGAAGTGTATTTCAGACACTTCGAAATTCACCAAGAAATACCCAGCCACCTTAGTTTACTTGACACATTTTTGTTTGCTACAATGACATAAAATCCAGCTGTTTATAAGATGACATAGAATTTGCTAATTTCACTTGAAGGGCATACATACTGAAATTTTTAAAATTCACTGTGCCAAAAGCAGTAAGTATTATATAGCATTCCTCCATAAACATTATGGAACCACATGAATTTGCTGATATTTGGGGGCCACAAAAACAATAATTTCATGTGGCTCAATCTAATGCACTATTTTGCTCAATTAAAATCCTCTGAAAGAATTTTGTGATTTAAAAAAATTCACAAATAAATCACAGTTACTATTCATAAAATTTTAAAAATATATCCAGTTTCATTTGGATCACTTAATGAAGGTTCAGCACATGAAGAGCTGGATCACTATTGGAAATTTAACAATTACGAAGTTAGGCCAAAGAGTGGCACATGTTCAACAGTAAAACAGACCACAGCCCAGGGGAAAAAATGATCTGCATCTCTACTGCACAAAAAGAAGTGACATGTCACTGATCTTGTATCTTGATCAATGGGTTTACAAGCCCATTCCCTGTATGATTAGGATCCAAACCATTCTTATGTCAGTGAAAGGGCATTCCACCACATTCTTGCCTTATTCAATGAAGTACCTCTAGTAAAGCAGGGACTTCACATTCAGAGGCTTAGGAGGCGAAACATGAGGGAGGATCCATGTTTACAGTAATTCTCCAGGGCACATAAACTGAAGACATCCTGGTTAAGTAAAAAAGTCTGGGGACCAATGGAGAGTCCATGAAGGATTCTTTTCCATCCCAGCCACACCTAAGGGCTTGGTTCCAAGACTACTAGTCAACTTTGTTTAAAATTTGAGAAAGTTCAAATCGATTTTAATCTCAACATTTCTTTACAGACTTCCCTGGTGGCACAGTGGTTAAGAATCCACCTGCCAATGCAGGGGACACAGGTTCAAGCCCTTGTCCAGGAAGATCCCACATGCCGCGGAGCAGCTAAGCCCGTGCACCACAACTACTGCGCCTGCGCTCTAGAGCCCACGGGCCACAACTACTGAAGCCCGCATGCTCTAGGGCCTGCATACCACAACTGCTGAGCCCACATGCTGCAACTACTGAAGCTCGTGCGCCTAGAGCCCATGCTCCACAACAAGAGAAGCCACCGCAATGAGAAGCCCGCGCACTGCAACAAAGAGTAGCCCCCACTCGCCGCAACTAAAGAAAGCCTGCGCACAGCAATGAAGACCCAATGCAGCAAAAATCAAATAAATAAAAGAAACAAAAAAAACACATTTCTTTAAATTGGCTCTTAAGTGCTCAATAACTAATAGTGGTAAAAAAGGGTAAAGGAAGGAAAGGAAGAAGAGGGGTTGGTTGCTTGGCTGACTACTGCTATTGGTACGGTTTTAATAAATCCCTTGGACCAGATAAACTCGGTTAATCAGCACACAGGAATAGTAACACTTTCACAGAGGGAGTGTATTTCACTGTCATTCACTAAATGGTTACTGAACATTTATCATACGCCAGGGACTGTGCTAGGGACTAAAGATACCTGTCCAAACAGAAGTCACCATGTAGTCAGGACACAGAGAGTCACAATATGGTGGGATACATGCCCTAAGAAGGTGCAGGGGTCACACCAGACAGATTTGGAAGGTAGAGGAAGTGCTATCCCACATGAAACCTGGATAATGCACATGATTGTGGAGGTGTTCCTGTCAGGGCACAAGGCTCTGCATGAGGCCCCTAGAGCGGAGAGGGGCCATGGCATATCACAGGAAATGAAAGAAATTCTGCACAAAAGAGGGAGAAGTTGAGGGAGAAGCCTAGTAACCTAGTAACGGATTAAACAGAGGTATGGTCTTTGTTAGGGATTCTGACTTTGTCTAACAAGTAACAGGCATTCACTGAAGGATTTTGAGCAGGAAGCTGACGCAATTACATGCATATGAATTTTAGAAGCCCCACCCCTAAGTGTAGAAGTGAGCGCACAGTGGGGAAAGGGAAATGCTGGAGGCAGAGACTTTGTTTTTAAGAAATACTAGTAGCTCCCAGAATCATTGGGAGGCATCAACAAAGGCAGCCTAGCTAAACTTTCAGGAGCAACTCCCAAAAAACCAGGCCAAAAAGGGAGCTGCTGTCTCTGGCATGATTAGGAAAATCAGGATGCTGTTCTACAGCTACCAGCTTCCAGGCAGCCACCTGGCAGGGACTAGGGATCACGGTAACACAGGTCAGAGGGCATGGCAGCCAGAACGAGGACTATGACGGTAGGGGTGGAGAGGACTAAAGAGACGTGTGCTACAGGAAGAAGAATGGATGGAGAAGGGGTGGGAGAGTGATGGGTGACACCCAGGTTTCTGCATGAAGCAACAGGATGGAGAGTTACTGAAATAGGGTAACAAAAGGAGAACTGGGGTGGGAAAAATGGATGTGGGGTTTTGGACTTCAGGCGTCGGAGATGTGTGCCATGGGCAGGGATGAGGTCATCCAGGGAGGGCAATCAAGCCAGGTGGAAGAGGGCACGGGATGCAGCCCGAGTACCACCACCAGCACCTACAAGCTGGGCAGAGGCGACTGGAAGAAGGGGTACAAGCATCCAGGAAGTGAAGGAAGCAGAGGTCGGTAGTGCTAAATGCTGTGGAGGGATCAATCAAGATGAGGGCAGAGACTCACAGAGAAACTGCTGTGACCTTTCAAGGAGATGACAGGGTGGAAGGTGGACAGAGTAAGACAAGAACACTCATGGACCCCGCTATGTTTAACAAAAAACTAGAACCCCTGGCCACCATTATTTTTAAGATGGAGAAGGTGAAGAGAAAAGAAAAGGAAAAGAAAAGGCAAGGAGAAAGAACAAGAGGAATAAAGATTGGAAAGGAAAAAAGAAACATCTTACTTGTATTTGATACAAACATTCATGTAGTATCACAGGGAGATTCACCAAGATTCAGCATATTATTAGAAGTAATTAGAGTTTAGAAAGGTTCATAGGTAAAAGGTAAACTTAAAAAGATCCATATTTCTCTATACCAGGAACAACCAGAAAATGTAACAGAAAGCTACCACTCATAATAGCAAAACAAACAAACAAACAAAAAACCCAAAAAAGCAAAACCCTAATGGGTTAAACATTTAAAAACTAACTGAACAAAAAGTATGAGAGACCCCCATGGAGAAAATTTTAAACTGTTAAAAGAAGTTAAGATCTGGATAAGTGAAGACATTCCGTGCTCTGTTGGTGGGAATGTAAATTGGTGCAGCCACTATGGAAAACACTATGGAGGGTCCTCAAAATTAAAAATAGAACTACCATATGATCCGGCAATCCCACTTCTGGGTATTTATCTGAAGAAAATAAAAACACTAATTCAAAAAGATATCTACACCTCCACGTTCACTGCAGCAATATTTACAATAGCGAAAACGTGGAAACAATCTGTGTCTATCGACATATGAATGGATAAAGATGTGGTGTATATATTATACAATGCAATTTTAATCGGCTATAAAAAAGAAGGAAATTCTGCCGTTTGTGACAACATAGATGGACCTTGAGAGCAGCATTATGTTAAATGAAATCTGTCAGAGAAAGACAAATACTGTATGATATCACTTGTATGTGGAATATAAACAAACAAACAAACAAAAAAATCCCAAACTCATAGACACAGAGAACAGATTGGTGGTTGCCAAAGGTTGGGAATGAGGGGTGAGCAAAAAGGGTGAAAGGGGTGTCAAAAGGTACAAACTTCCAGATATAAAATAAATAAGTCCCAGAGATGTAATAATGTATAGCAGGGCGACCACAGTAAACAATACTGTGTTGCATATTTGAAAGGTGCTAAGAGTAAATTTTTTTTTTTTTTTTTTGCGGTACGCGGGCCTCTCACTGTTGTGGCCTCTCCTGTTGCGGAGCACAGGCTCCGGACGCACAGGCTCAGCGGCCATGGCTCACGGGCCCAGCCGCTCAGCAGCATGTGGGATCTTCCCGGACCCGGGCGCGAACCCGCGTCCCCTGCATTGGCAGGCGGACTCCCAACCACTGCGCCACCAGGGAAGCCCCAAGAGTAAATCTTAAAAGTCCTCATCATAAGAAAAAAAAATTTGTAACTATATATGGTTAAGGATGTTAACTAGACTTATTGTGGTGATCACTTATTGTGACTATACAAATGTCAAGTCATTATGTTGTACACCTGAAACTAATAAAACGTTATGTGTCAATTACACCACAATGGAAAAAGACTTCAGTTCTTTTTGTATAAATGTATAAATTCAATGTAATTTCATCATTGGTTTTATTATTATATTACGTTATTATTATTTGGGAACTCAAACTTGTTCCAAATGCATATGAGAGAACAATAGTTCACAAAAGCTAAAACGGCGCTAAAAAAAAGTTAAAAAGACAAAAAAGGGGCACTTGTTTTGTGACAACAAAACTAGTGTGGTGCTGGCACGCAGAACAGAGAATGCTGAGACAGATCGGGGCTGCACGAGGCCTACTTACTGCACAGTTAAGAATGCCCATAAATCAGCGGGGAAAGGACAAAACGTTAGCAGGGAAAACTGGCGCCATACGCGGGGAAACAATAAAAATGGGTTCCCGCTCGACACTATACACAGAGGTGGACCGCAGGTAGATTAAGGACATAATGTGAAAGGTAAAACCGTAAAGCTAACAGAATCAATGCAGAAAAATATCTTTGTTACTTAGGGAAGAAAAAGAGTTCTTAAAACCCCCAAAGTATAAAACTTATGTATGTATTATCGATGCAAAACACAAAACATTTTAAAAAACTCTCCTTCTTAAAGTATCAGTAGTTTTTAGATTTTCCATATAAAAAAAATAAAATTGGAAGAAATGAGCATTCTTTGTGATTTTTCACAAAAAATGTATTTCATATTTAGACATACAGGGTTCATGAGTACTGGGGAAAAAGAATGGGTACTTTAAATTTATATTTAAAAGAAAACATTAAAGCACTGGGTAAGTACTATGGATTTTTTTTTTACTCCATAAATGTCACCACTTTGGCTCTTCATACACTTTTATTATAGTCCATATAATACCTAAGAGTAAAGCTCCCCAAATACCTAAGAGTAAAGCTAATTATCAAGAGATTCATCAATTATAATCTGCTTTTTTCTATACTTGCAAGACTTTCAAACTAAAAGAACTGATATTACTTCCTTTGAAATTAGTGCAAATAGACCAAGGGGAATAGAATTAAACTAAAACACAGGATTTTTGAAAGTTGTATTGAACACATTATAGTTATTTGAGCACAACTGAATGAAATTAAAATAATGTATAATTCAATTTTAACTGAAATCTCAGGTTACCCTAAAAACTTAGGGCTACATCCCAACTGCTTTATTTCACTACTCAGCTTTCATTAAGAGGTAGAACAGGTACCTCAGAATTCAAATATACTAAGAATGGTCTAAAGAAAGAACAAAGTCAGCATTTGTTTTGAAATGAGATGTCTAGAAAGCAGACTTGAGTATAACAACTGGGGAAAAATCCAAATTCAGTGCCTCAAGGACTGGATACTTAAATCTTCCTACTAAAAACATACTCAGTACATTTCTAACCCCCAAATGAAGAATATTTACTTAATTAAAAACTTCATTCATGTTTTCAACTCCTTTTTTCCATTATGCTACTCTGAATTTAACTTTTCTTTAGAGCCAATAAAATCTGCTAAAAATTGAAAACTGTATAATTTATTTAACTTATTGTTTAATATACTAAAATATTTCTTCTCCAAGCCTTTTTAAGTCCTCCCTCCCTCCCCTGAAAATCTACCTCCTGTATATTTCAGAAAACTATGAAATCACCACTAAATGGAGTGCTATAGTAACCCATGGGTATTCTAAAGGTATTAGATGAATGACATATACCTTGAACCACCACCTGGCTGCCTGGGACAAAGAACTGCTGTGTGCCATCTGCTGACTGTGTTGCGTACTGTACAATTGTAGCACCTGGCGGAGGAGCTCCTGAATTTGTCATTGTTAATGCCTGCAGTCCCTGAACACCATCAGATCCTGGGTTAGAAATCTGGATTGCTTCACCTTGGGCTATAGCAACTTAACAGAAAAAGAAAAGAAAAATTAGAGAATTTCAAGATTCATTTTTAATAATCCCATAAAGGAAGAATATACTCTGGATCTATTTATTACCAAAGCTTCTCATTCTCAAGTTATCCTTAATTCTCTATGCTGAATTGGTAAGGGGCTCCTCCTTCATGGGGCAACACTCTGAAAAAGCTCAAAGCACTTGAAAATATCTTATATTCAGAACTGTTTGAAATACACAGAACTCATGGAGTTGTCCTCCTCTCTGGCATCCATCCAACTAAATTATTTAAGAGGAAGAGTGGAGATCAGACAGGGAGAAAGTCCAGGTTTTGATTTTCCCCAGTCTTTCATATATTTTTAGTTATAGATAAACAACATTCTTCTAACATTTAAGAAATGGTCAGTTAAATTCCATTGAGCATTATGATTACAATGAATTTATAACTTGTTCAGGTAACTACTCGTCTAATTTATCATCAAAAGAAAGTAGCTTTTAATGAAATATATATATACAGTATATAGCTTTAAAACATATATTTATTAAAATACATTTCTATATATTTCTATACTTATTAAAACCTATATATATTTTTAGACTTGAGGTTTTAAAGCTCAAGTCTACAAAACTGTAACCTTTGCCATTTTGACTATGTCAGGAGAATCCTGAAATATAAAATGTTAAGTTGGAAAGAACCTTAAAAGGTAACTGTATTGAAAGACTTCGTGCTACATTTACCTCTACCAAGTGTCTTGAACTGTAGCTAATGGCAACAAATATGAGGTAGACTTCCTTTAAATACTGAGACTTGCCAGCCATGTTTAAAAATTAACTTATTAACAGAAAGTTTCAAAAGAATAATTGATCAAATGTTATGCTTTTAAATTTCACTCTAATGGACAAATAAGTACTATTTAAAATATCTGAGAGTCCTATATATTTTAACATAAAGATGACAACTCCATGATTTAATTTAAACACTAGAGGTTAAGTGGAACAAGGGCTATTCTTAAAAAAAAATCACATATAAACCAGCTAGTTAGACTTTACAATGAAGATAAAAATGACACATAATCAGAATAACGCAACACCTATAATTCAATGTAAATGTCTTACAGGAATGCTGTAGTAGTGTCTAAAATATAGTCTGAATATTTCTGAGTCATTCCCTAACTTTGTAACGGCATCTAAGCAAAGGTGACAATCTGATCGAATAAAACTATCAGAACTATTGGTAAGATTAACAACCACCACCACAACAAATCTTCAGTTCTAGGGCCAACACAGAAAGATGGATTAACATTTTAAAAAGATTTCAACACAGAGGCGCTGTCTGGTTTTAGTTTGTTGGCAGGCTGCTATACGATTGACAGAAACTAAAGAATCAGTTACCAAAATGTCAACAGCGCTGTGGTTGAGAAACTCTGAAGTAACCTCACTTTATTTGTCTGGCTCATCTAGAGCATTATATTCCGTACACATTTTAAAAACAAGATTTCACCATGACTCTCCAAAGATTTCAAGGTCTCAGGACTCACCCCTTAATAATAAAAGGGTGTGAAAGAAGTCTGAAAAAGAAGAGATATTGCTTCCTTGGATCTTCATGGCTGGACATGAATGAATTTCATATGTTATCATATATTTGAATGAATATTTTCAGTTGATAGTTTGTTGCCAAAGAAACAGTGCTTTAGAAAGAACAGGCATAGGCAGTGTAACCACAATGCTAAGAAGCACAAAGCCTAGCATACAGCAGGCACTCAATAAATGATGAATGAATGGCTATCATTTCAAGACAGAATATATAAAAATGACTTAAGCCATGTGTGAATCCATAAGAGTTAAATGAAGTATTGTTTCAAATTATAATTATAGAACTTAATTTTCCATATTGACAATTACCGAGCTTTTGAACTAGTAAAAAATCTGAGTAATTGCTTCAAAGGATAAGAACCATGAAATAGGTAGATAAAAATCCTTACTTTCTTCTTTTCATACTTCATTCTTATCATTTTTTTTTCATCGTTTCCCCATAGTTCCAACCAAACTTCTTTGCTTTCATACTGTGCAAAGCTGATATACCAAGAATCTGCTCCTCTTATCATTTTATTTTCTGGTCATCATATAATTAGGTGTGGAAAACAAAAGGCAAACACACACACAGAAGCTGGCTCTAGGGGGAAAATGTTTCTACTGATGAGTCTTGTCGTTTAGCCTAACTTTTTTTATACCAAAGGCACTCTTGATTTTGGCACTATCAAATGACAGTGGACCCTCCCATGTAAAAATGTAGCCTCTCAATTGACAATATTCCCAACGCGTGAAGATTTCCCAATGCTTCAGGATACAAGAAATAGGCTGTGTGTGTGTGTGTGTGTGTGTGTATGTATTATTTGAGGAGGAAACTTTTTAGGTTACGAAATATTCAAGGATAGCATAATTTTTTAAATAAATACACATCAATATAAATTAACTAGTAGAAAAAACTAAAATGAAATTAACTGAATGAGTTTAGTCATGTCTTGTTTTAGCTAATTATTATTTTTTTTAACTTATGGAACTTTTCTAGCGAACATAAAAGGTGAAAAAATTTTGTGTCATTTATTTTCCCTACCCACTCATTCCAAACCTTTTTCTGTGTCTGGAGTATTTTAAAACAAATCTCAGACATCATATCTGGCAAATCATTTTAAAGTAAAATCACTGGCCCATATCAAGGCCATTAGCAACCACTGAAAATAAAACACCTCTGCACTTCCTACTAATTTTACCTTGGGAACCTAGGTTTTATTAATGCTTTCTTGGACTGATGCATGCGACTGAGGCATAAAAGCTTACACATACGGCCACTTTGTTGTTTGTAATGAAGAGTCCACACAAGTCTATGAATAGGATTAGGATTGGGATTAGGATTCAAGCAGAAGTAAAAGTGGTTTATTATTTTAGAGTATATGCACATTTATTTTCCTCTTTTAAATAATCCTAATAACATTACAGTTTGATGAAATAATCTAAATTGAATTAAAACTGAACAAATAGATTATATAGTCAATTAAATTCTACTTCAATGTCCATTATTAACTGATTCAAGCCTGACAGTATGTTATCTGCTCATAGTAGTGATGGGTAGAAGTTGAGCTCTGTTGTCCTAGTTGCTCTGGGACGTCCCTAACTTTTTGTCCCGTAATGTCTCAGGTGAGCTGTACTCCATAATTAAGTAGGTCGCTCTATATGCACAGATTGAATGTTGAACACACTGACCTTACGTTAAAAAAGAGTTTGTCTAGAGAGAGTATAATTCGTTAATTAACTAAGTATTTTTCTACTAAGTTAGTTTTAGTGGTTACACAAATGTCTTCATACACATTCTTATATAGTTATGATATTTAGCCTCAAATCAGAATTAACCCAAGTATGGTCTCCCCATCCCCAACTTACCACATACAACGGTAACCAGGATGCTATCATATCAACTAGTCTAGGCAATAAATTCTTTAAAAATTCCTGGTATAAAAAACTGTGTTTAAAATAATCTGCTACTTCTACTACTCATTGCCACTGAGCACTTCTCTCCTAGAGCGATTAATATCACTGAAGCAAGGAAAATACTACTTATAGGATGAAAATTCAAGAGTTTTGATTAAAAATTTTTTAATTAAAAAATACTTTAAAGTCTTGTATAATCAATAAAGAAGGAAGAAGAGAAAAATAAGGGTGGAAAACTGAAAAAAATAAAAGTTCATGACCAAATGAGGAAGGAGCAGAATTTATTTAAATTAAGATTTTATCTGACCTCTTTTCATGTGATGCTAACATCTTTTTAACCCTAAACCTGTATATATGAGCTAATCCAAACACATAAACATGTAAATGTTTAATTACTTACGATTTAAAACCATCTTTATTCCACATTGCAATAAAAGGATTCATAAATAAAACTTCATCGAATGAACTTTAAAAAGGAACAGCAGACCTTATTCCAGTGAATTCTTAGATTGAAATTCAGAAAGTGAGCACAAAACAGAAGCTGTGAGTACCTGTGCCTTAAAGCCAAGAGGTGCCTTCCTCTTGAATAAAGACTAAAGAATAAATGCTAAAGAAGCATAAAGACTAAAACAGCCTCCTGCTATAACAAGAACAGCAACACCAAGGTTAAAGAGCCAGATTTACATCAAGTAGATACCGTCCTGAGTTTGCTTTGAAAGGTACCTTGGGAGCATGTAAGAAAAGTCACTCCTAAGAGCAGTAAATGCAACTGTATTTACTTTAGAATGTGCAAGCCTATCGCACAAATTCCTCTTACAAAGAAATGGAATCGGTGCTTATTCATTTGAGTCTCCTGAGAATTCTGAATTCTTCAAGCAATCCACAAAGTTCACAGATACCTTTCTTCATATGGTGGATTTAGGACTGACCCACTTACCTATAGTGTATAAGATGCCAGTAAAGATGAATTAATAGAGACTCACTCTAACAAGATTCCTAGTAAAATAAAGTAGGAGCAAGCAAAGAGACAGGGATATTTAGGAAAAAATAATTTGAAGTCTTAGGTGACAGTCCTTAATTGGTAAGGGAAGAAGTAGGGTAAAGTAGACGGGGGATTAAAAAAAAAACCCAAAAAGCCGTCATTAGAGAAAATTTAATGAATTAAGAAACTTCAAACATTTAAATTTCTTTACCTGCAACAGCACACATAGAAGAACCACAACTTCTACTGTTTGTGAATTCACTCCCGTTTAATGCATGTCTTGAATGTCATGCAGCAAGTAACATTCTTTGCTAATTCTAAGACTATCTGAACCACTATCGTTCAGAAATATTCTCTTGAGACAAAACAGGTTTTCTTTGACCAGAACGACTTAACTGGCATACAGCAAACCTATCACTAAGATCTGTACTTCCAGCAAAGTTTCTCAAGCCAAGGTCACTTTCTTGGTGTTACAATAATGAATCCCTGCCTATTTTATTTTCCCTACTCCAGGAAATAGCCTGTTCTAACTTTCACTTCTTATCTTTGTGATTAAAAAAAATAAGTTGAAATAATAAGGCCAACTTCCATCAAATATCTCACTTTCAACTACTAAAAATGTGACTACCTGTATATGAGAAAACCTGAATTTTTATTTTACTTCAACTTTGACTCACAAAGTTGAACACTCCTTTTACAGTTCTTTTGTTTTTAACTCCAACTAACTCATTATAGCAAATTAAAAATAAAAGATCTAAAACAATAATTTTTGAAAAAAAGAAACAAAGTAAAGTTTGGGAGAAAGTCATCCATGGATAAAAGTTGAAGAAAGATTTAAAGTTATTTTTACAATAAAAGGCTATAAAAGGGTCTCAAAAATAGGTACATGCAAATACACAGAAAAATCTCCAGAAATTCTAGTAAAATAAACTCTATTCTAAAAATCAAAGGATACCAGTAATTGTTTCTATTTCTAGATATTTAAGAATATTAATTTCTGTTAAGTTATTGCTAGTAAGAAATGGTTGATGAAAATGGATCTTATATGTATAAATATACATTGAAAGCAAATGTCTTCTAAAGAAAAGTTTAAATGTTAGTACGCACTTTTCAAATGAAAGAATTATCAACATAAACAAGTGTCACTAATCATCATTTTTAACATAGGCAATATCTGTTCTTTTGAACCAATAAAATGGCAGTTTTTAACCTGCGGACAGCACAGGTAGGACAACCACAACTTTTTATTAAAATAACTGCCAGGATCATACTGTATGGGTCCAAATTAAGAAAGCGAAGTAAGAAACTGTCCATGACTTCTGATGTGGCAAATAGAGAAATGCCTAACTTCTAAACATTCGATTTTCTAGTTCTCAACCAGAACTCCTGACTCCACTCCTGCACACCCACATACCCCACACCCAAGGTAGTGACACTTACATCGAGCCCCCAGCTGCAAGCACGTTCTAAGAGCACAAGAAATAAAGGCTTTGATGCTGGCTGGGGGGAACAGTTTAACGACTGGGAGTGAGACACTGCCACAGCTGGCTTACATTTCTGTTTCATGTCAAAAGTAGCATGCCTCTCTTCCCCAACAGGTAAAATCTGTTATCCTCTTTTGTCCTCACATTAACCTCCGAGTTTGGCAATCTAGTATCATTCACACTTCAAAGACTAAAAACCTGAGATTCGAAACTATTTCACTGTGATCCAGGTAGTAACTGGCAGGACCAGGTGCCACCTTCCCCACGTCATCTCCAGCTTCAACATCCTCTCCAAATTCTCAGCTAATAATGTAGGCAAATTCACCACAGCATCCTCGCCCATGTCACTTATAAAGAGATCAATTCCTAAGCAGCATCAGGATATGCCAGAGAAATGCCAGAGACGACAGACAGCATCTTAGGTCACCCTCCAAACTTTAAGATGTCTTAGCATTACTTCAGCAGTTATCTCCAACCTTTTCATGACACAAAACTGAAAATGATAATAGGTGTACAGTCCACTGCTCAAGGCCAGAGCTGACCAGCCAGGAGGTTCCAGCAGCTCCAAGCCCTGCCCGGCCATACCAGTTCTAAAACTCCCACCATCTACTCCCAGTGGGTCAGACAAAAAAGGCACAGAAATCAGTGAAGTAATAAAAGAGAAATGAAGATGAAAACCTCAAGGTCTAACTCTGACAGACTATGGGGAGTTTTCTTTTCCTAAGGTCAACTTTGGACATATTCATTCAGCGCCCTGTACAGGGTGTGGACAAATTATACGCCAGTTCTGTCAGGTATCAGCGTAGGAGCTACCCAAAGAACAGAAATCACCATGGCAGAATTTGTTTAATACTGCAAATCTACCACCATTAAAAGAAAAACTCTAAAAAACTAATGACTAAGGCTTCCCCATAGATTATAGCTTGCTTTAGCATCCAGGTCATAAGTTAAGACTTGAGATCTTTTGTAGGTATTGTTACTTTTTAAAGGGAAAACAGAAAATACACCTAAAATCTTAACACTGTACTTGGATCAACACAGTAATTAAAGTCACACATATTCCTGTACCTAACTAGCTTGTTTAAAAAAAAAAAGTTTGTTTCTGTCCTTTTTCTCTCTTTTCCTCCCAACTTTTCTTTCTAGCTCTCATTTTAAACTAAAGTATTTTTATATATAAAACATTCTTGATTTGGGAAAAGACTAGTGCTTTAACTGAAGCAAAAAGCACAGAATTAACAGCCCATTAAAATGCACAAGACTAAATGTGAATGTATCTGTTTATTTACAGCTTTCAGTACTTAAAATTTCAAATAAAGTGATCTGTCCAATTGCTTTAGTTTAAAAAAATAAATCATTTTTCCATTCTCTTCTAGAAAAAGCTGCAGCACAAATTAACACAGTAGAAGTAGTGAAAACAGAATTACATTTAAAACATAGCTTAGAAAACATATGCACCTCTTTTAGATTAGTAAGTATAAAATGTAATTGTTGGTGACAAAAGCCAACAAGAATGAAATACAGACACTTATATCTTATTATGTTCACATGTATCATAGAGACAAAAACAGTAAGTTTTAAACTTTTACTAGCTATGAATATACACATATAAATAAGAAAAACCCTCTCTTTATTTTTACCCCGAAGTTTTCTTCTATTTTCAGTAAAAATTTTTTTTACTTTTCAAAAGTATATGACAACTGTCAGTACAAATCTCTCACTTCTTTAACATGTACTTTTCACACTATGATACACAGTTTAGGTATCATGACGTATTTTTAAATGGGTCAGTTTAGTGTCAAAACCCGAGATGCTTCAAGGAAACTAGAGAGACTTAAAGTTAGCAGTACGTCATATGGAATTGCAGCATACATACTGTATTGCCCCGTGCTAGTCTGATATATGCTAGTCGGCACTGCCATAGCAGCGATATTAGGTGACGTTCCTTCTTCCTCGGATTTTTCTTCTTCAATCTTGGGAACACCAGGCACATCAGAGGAAAGTTCATTCAGTATTTTTCTAAAATATAATTTAACAATATAAATAATTAAGATACATGAATGAGATTTAAAACAGAACAGTTATAATGGGAGAATCTGATGTATAATTATTCTCTTTTTTTGGAAAAAGTATCATTACAGTAGGAAACTTAACTTACCTGTAAGAGGGTCTTCGTGAAAGGATTTCTCTGTGTTTATGAAAATCAATTACACTTTCTGATTCTGCAGACTCATCTGTCTCTGCAATTGTTGCTACCTATAACACAAGAGTTCCTGAAATGCATCATAAAATCCATGGTATCTCCTTCATTCACAACACGGTGCTTAAGGGTCTCTCTGTGTGCAGCACTAAGCCGGGCGCTGGGGACAGAACACACTGTGACGCAGTAACCACGCTCACAACCTGGCGCAGAGGAAGAGGAAGCGCAGACAACAACACTTAGCTGTAGAACCAGCCTGTGTGCAAAGGATGGCACAGATAACATATACTGCAGAAATGCAAATGAGTGTCAGGCAGCCTTCAGGAAAGCACTCAGTGTAAGATACACAAGACCTAAGATCCAACCCTGAAAATATCTCATAAATCCAGCAGGGGGTGAGCCAGCGAGTGACAGAGGCAGAAAATAATACCACTGCTGACTTATGCTGCTGGGTCTTCAAATTAGACATTAGATAGGTCCAAAGAAGAAAGAATATTTAAGCAGGTATAAACACGTGGGTAACAAGCCTGGTTAAAGTTACAAGAAGTAGGTGGGGTGGGCTTGATGGCAGTAGGTCTTGAAGGTCAAAATAAGGAATTTCTCCTTAAAAGAAAGATCAAATTTTTAAATACAATTTCATTTTTTCAAGTAATAGTATAATAACAAATAGTAAAGAAAGTCAGGAAACTAAAATAATGAATCTCTCTACAACATGACTGCTCTCAATATATTCAGCCATCTATCATAGGGGCTAGGATAGTTCTGAGTTTGCAAAACTCACTTTACTTAATATTACAATTATATGGGAATTTGATTTGGGCACAATCAAAAAAGCTTATTAAAATGCCAACAATGCAGGCAGGAACATATACTTCCCAAGGCACATGGATGTACATATTTGTTCACCTACATGTATGACCTTGCATCTCTGGTGATGAACACCCTACACATAAGCACACTCATCCATGAGGAGAACTTATTAGAGAAACTGCCGCTGCAAATCAGACAACCATATATCATCACCAAATATTTATCACTGTAAAGTGGGCTTCCACACATCTCTCGTACAATCATAACAACTCCCTTATGCAAGGTAAGCTATTATTTTAGAAAGTGAAAACTGAAGTTCATCATTCGACAGGTAGGAATTCTAACACAAGATCCACAGACACCTATCTCTACAAAGATAATCATATCATCCATTTAACAAAATCCAAAAGAGCCTACTGAATATGAGATATTTTCTTCCAGTACCAGCAAGGTTAAAACTAAGTAGAAATATTGATATCTGCACCCCAATAAAAGTCATAATACAATAAGGAGAGTGGAAAAACTTTCTTGCTTTATAATTAGGGTCAGAAAGAGTCAGAAAGTCCTGGAATCAAAGTTCATTGCAGGAAAAAAAAAAAAAAAGACAATACTGAGAATCACTCTTACATTTTTGAAAGACAGGAGAGACACCTGTGCTGAAAAGATAACCAAGCTTTTAACGCATGTGGATTTATTATTACTTCAAGTGTCATGTTGCAACTCTCACCCTTATTCCGCAACAAACTGGATTCAAAAATGCAGAAAAAGGTAAGACTGATTAAGTATAAGAAACTACATTTTCCTCAGAGATCTTTATGTCATCAATTAGGTTCAAATAATTTCAACATTTAAAGGACAAAAACAAACTGACCTTAAAAAGGAACAAACATAAATTCAGTAGAAGAGAAAAGTATGCTTTTAAAAATGCATACTTAATAATTTACATCTGTTGATGCAAAGAAATGTTTTAGCTTTGAGAAATGTTAAGAATTTATGACCAACTTTGATGACAATAAATAACAAAACACATCTCTGGATCGCAACCACAACACTAACCATGTCTAAAAAAACCAAGATTTAATCTGATGTATAAACCTAACACCAAGTAACAATAATATCATGTCACACATATTGAATTAACAATAAACCTAAATTTCTACACTCTAATGTGAGTACTGGTGAAAACAGCATCAGTAGTACAATATTTACATTACCATGTTTATCAGACATCTCCAAAGAATCCTCAAAATACTTTTAAGCATCTTTGGAGAGCATTGCTAAACAAATCTAAGTGTGAGCAGAGAGCAACAACTTAAAGGAGAATGACTCAATCTGTAAATTAAGAGCTGACAATAAAACAACTTGAGTCAAATCTATGTATCTAGCAGGGCACAATGCACTTCACACATAAAAAGGAAATTCGTCTAAATGTTAAATAACAAGATCTGAGCATCAAAGCTACACAAAGAAAATGAGGATAAATGAATTAGTAAAAGAAAAAAAAAAAAAAGCTCAAGAAAGTCCAAGACAAATCATCTGGGAAGGAAGCTAACCTGAACAGTCTGTAATTGTGGTGACTGAATAACCGATGGCTGTGGTGTCTGAAATACTCCCTGGACATGTACAGTTTGGCCTGAAGGTAACTGTACTAGAGTTACAGCTGGGGAGCCTCTTCCGGTGCCTGACCCAGCTACAGAAACCTGCAAAAATGATCATCATTGAGGATTAAGGCTGGACCTTTTCTTGGTTCTTTATGTTTTCCTTAAAGAAATACCATTCACTATTATGACTGGCCTATTTTTCCTGCTTCTAAGAAATGACAAGCAAGCTGGGGTATGTACCATTAGGAGATGGTTACTGTCCTGGAACAGTCATTCTCTGATGTGACAGATATTAAAGAACCCATGCTCCTCACTGTCGGTTCCCATGCTTTGGTGGCTAAGAACGTTCCAAGCACAAAGTTCTAAAGCAGTTAAACTACCTCACTGCGACCTCACAACTGCTAACAGTGAAGCCTTCTTTAGGCCAAAGTATAAACTACCCTCCTTAACTTCTTAAGAGAAATCAGAGACAGAACTTAAAGATGGTAAATTATTTTTTAATAAATGAAGCTTCTGACATATGATGTTATAGTATTACTCCAGAGACAAGCTAATGCCTTGTCTCTATACTGATGAAAACTGCGGTTACTTTTATGCCCCAACAGTCACAAAAAGGGCACAGGCCAAAGAAATTCCAGGACCTCTCATGCCCCTCGCACCTCCGAACCAGAGAAAGCTCATGACTTGGAGCCTATGTGGCCCTGGCACACTTCTTTCCCCCCAACTCGAGCATCCAGAGGGGCCAGAACCATCACTTGGCTTGCACAGACAGGAGAGAACAGCCGTTTACCAGCTACCTTGGGTGCTTTGGACAAAGATCCCTACCAGTAAAAGACAATAAAACCTTCACTTCTCTGGACTCAAAACCTGCCAAGTTTCTAATTAGTACACAACTGTCCTAGAGGCCAGTGTAATCTTACAAACTTTGCCTCATTTTACTAAGTTTCACTATTCATTATGACTTAACTCAGAACACCGAAAACTTTGGACATGAAAGAAGCTACTAGTTTCTATCATGAGTGGTGGCAGACCACAGAATCTAAAACAAATTTTGAAGAAAGCTTCCGTTGGACCTCACTTTAAGGAAAACCAATCATTTCCAATCTACTTACTCTAATACTTTAAAAAGAATTATTAAAAACTAGGTTTATAACAAATAATTAGATTTATTTAAAACATCATTCTCTTGGAAGGCAAACTTCTTCGGCAATCCAAAAGTAAAAACTCTTCTATCCATGCAAGAGAACCTACGCGGAGAGCATTGAACTAGGTGCCCTAGGGTGGAAAGCAGAATTGCTAAAACCAACACCTAAGAAACAACAGCACACAAACAGTACAGAACTAATTGCTCCATTGTCCAGGTCATGAAAACCACAGGAGCACAGAACCGAAAGACCAGTATGGGCCTGAACAACAAGTGGAGGCCTTGTGTAGAAGTTGCCGATTGAGCTGGGCCTTGCTGTGGCCTGGGTAATAGCTGGACAGAAAAGCGAGAAACCGGGCCGGAGACACCCAACATGTAGCCCACGGGGCAAATTCAGCCCACCTGCTCCTGGAGTTTTATTGCCTACTTTAGATTTCAGGGGAAAGAAAAAGGGCATTCCATAATGGAGCCAGCAGATTTAACAACCAGAAGTTTAAAAACCACTAGATTTACTCTACAAATGTTCCCTGCATGAATTATAAAAAAGGATCCATCTCTTTGTGAACCAACTGCCAAAAGGTACTCCTTTGCCAAATGACCAATTCTCAAACTTTTTAGTCTCAGGACACCTTTCCACTCTTAAAAATTACTGATGACCTCAAATAACTTTTGTTTATGTGATTTATATCCAGCAGGATGCTGTAAACACACAAGCAGCTCCTGGGAAGGGAGAATGCTATGGGTAACTTTTGCAGATTTCTGTAATTTCAATACTCCTACTATGGCAGATTTCAAGCTACCAATGGGTAACACTGAACACAAAGCTGGAAAAAGATGTACACAATCGGCTCTCACAAGCCAGCTCAGCCCACTGTTGGTTGTATGTACTGATATTTACCACATTAGAAATTAAAACTGAGAAATGTTTAAAATACTTAGTAACTCACTTAAAAATAACAATAATGCCATTACATGCTAACATAAATAACATTTTATGAAGACTACTTTCCAAGACAAAATAATTAATGACAAGAGTGTCAATGTTTTACATTTTTACAAATTCTTTTAATGTCTGGTTTAACTTAAAACAGCTGGATTTTCATACCTATTTCTGCACTGAATCTGTTGCAATATGTTATTTTAATCGGTATGTGAATAAAATATGCCTCTTACACATGTATGAATAGAAAAGGAGTATTTCAATGGCTTTTTCAGAGAAATGTGGGTATTCTTCTTTGATACTACACCAAAATTCAGCAAGTGGTTGTTTCTTAAAGGTTAGTGGCCATGTGGAATCTGAAAACTTAGTTACGTTAAAATCCATTCATCTACCTTACACTTATACATTGATCTATCTTATACTCTTTAGCCAGGCATGATTTTGTAACGTTATGTGGTAGTTATATGGAAAATACTGGCTCACTGAGTTAAGTAGATCTCCCAAATGCTGACACATTTCATGATACACTATCAGAAAATCACATTCATTAAAATCAACATCAACTTCATCAGAAAACTATAAATACTGGGAAGCTATCAAGCTCAAAATGGCAGATGGAGATTTTCCAAAATTCAAAACTGCTGCTTAAAAGCCTGAGTTGCATCATTGGCAATAAATACTGTTAATTGTTTTCCTTGACGTGACAAGCTTACTTCATTTTTTTTTGAATTTCTTAATTTCATTTTATTTATTTTTTTATACAGCAGGTTCTTATTCGTTATCCATTCTATACACATCAGTGTATACATGTCATTCCCAATCGCCCAATTCATCACACCACCCCCCTCCCGCCTCACCCCCTGCCACTTTCCCCCCTCGGTGTCCATACGTTTGTTCTCTACACCTGTGTCTCTATTTCTGCCCTGCAAACCGGTTTATCTGTACCATTTTTCTAGGTTCCACATACATGCGTTAATATACGATATTTGTTTTTCTCTTTCTGACTTACTTCACTCTGTATGACAGTCTTTAGATTAATCCACTCATTTTCTTTTGAGAAAATGTTTTTCAAATACTCAAGTCTGAACAGTCATAGTTTGGCTATTTGCCATTATTTCAAGAAAAATGATGTTCTGTTTGGGGGGGTGGGGGAATGCAGCTAGTTCTTCTTGCCTCTCATTCAATAACTCAAGTGTTTTTTTCTCAAGATCACCATTGGTCTTCAGTACGCAGCAGAAATGCTTTCAGTGAATGTCCCACTTCCACAGCACAGAATATTAAAACAACATGTACTCGAGGGCCAAGATTTAATACAATTGGTAATGTCTGCTGATTTACTGGGGACAGTCTTAAGTGAAACTGACATTTTTTTTTAAAAACTGCAAGTTAATGTAGTGAAGACCACAATGACAGTTCGGCACCACTGCCACTGACTTGATCGTGCTAAGGTGCCAACAGTTTTACC
Organism: Neophocaena asiaeorientalis asiaeorientalis; assembly: GCF_003031525.2. Taxonomy (NCBI): domain Eukaryota; kingdom Metazoa; phylum Chordata; class Mammalia; order Artiodactyla; family Phocoenidae; genus Neophocaena; species Neophocaena asiaeorientalis. The sequence goes on along the minus strand of NW_020172994.1, from coordinate 513,357 downwards.
CCCCAAACTGTTTTTGCACCATCAGGGCAAATGCCAATACAGAGAAAAAAAGAAAATAAATCTTAGTATTACCGTGAAAATAGGTTTGTCATCCCAAACTTCCAGGCATGATTGTGTAACACCATGTGGGAGTTATTTGGAAAATACTGGGTCCTTGGAATCTCCTCCAGGCCTCCCTGAAAACTACTGCTCTATCCCCACGCAGCCCCTAGGTAAGCCCTGCTCACAGCTCAGAGCGCAGAGCGCTGAAGCAGGCGGCAATTTCAGCTCCACCACAGCAGCACAGCCAAAACCACCGTATATAGTAACCCTGATAAGAGCATTCGTATCGCAGAGGTTGAGCAAAACAGAATATACGTTATACCCAAGAGTATTACTAGTATTCCTGCAGACTGGACCTGTGGCTTGAGATGGCAGACAGTGTCACATTCACTTTCATGGGGAAATGACCAGCTTCAAAGAAATTAGATATTTTGAAGAACTGAAGAACAACTCAAGAAAGATTCATGGGGTTTTGATAAGTATAAATCATGCTTTAAGTTGCTCTAATTGTCTTTCGGGTGTAATTTTCAGGACTTCAAATTATTAAACAACGCTCTATCAAAAAGGCTTAGTGAGAAGAAAACCTGCTGTAGAAAGGGAGCTGTACCCACTAGTAGAAAACTGTATTCCTAGAATTCTGGAGATGAGTTATACAAATCTGTAACTACAGTGAAAACTCTTACGTCTGAACTCTGGGTAGTACAAAAAGCTCATGAGACAACTCTTTAGTTAAACTGTTGAAATAGAGGCTGAGAAGCAGCACAAGTGACATACCCTAGAGTCACAATTCCAATGTATCCTTAAAAAACAACAACAACACTCTTAGATCTAGAGAACCTGTCAGGCATTCTACATTCTTACTGGTTTTGCCAAAACTGATCTGTGACTAGCATTAAGCTTGTAACTAACTGTACTGGTAGAGTTAACAGGATAAACATCATCATTCATAGGAAAAAAATTCATGTGGTTCCCTACCTTTAACATCTTATCATTATTATTATTCTATTGGTCACATGGGCCACAAGTAAATACAGGGCGCCCTTGAAGTAGGATGTGGTCCACAGATGGCACAGAAGGAACTCAGGCAATGATTCAAGAACATGCATGGTGGCCCCAAAGCCAAAAATGGGTAAATAAAGAAGCATCTTTTTGTTTTTGTGCAAGGTGGCAGATTCAGTTTTAGGCAGGCTAGGGTGAAAGCAATGGGAGGAAACCAGTTGCAAATGTTTAGTGGGCAAGGAGAATTATGGGACTGATGCTTGGGTTAGAGCTCAGGAAATAAAGATGTGAGATACACTGACAAAAAGCAACCTGTAAAGACTACTATACTTTATTCACAATGTGCAAATAGAATTCTACAGAAGCTCTGGAAAGAGAAGGAAATTAAGTCTCTCCTAAAGGACACTACTGATAGAGACATAAATTTTAGTTCACTTGAACTAAAATATGCATACTTCACGTAGAAACAGGTCTTTCTTATAAACATCATATACTCATTCCAAAATTTTTTTTTTTTTTTTCCTGGGTACGCGGGCCTCTCACTGCTGCGGCCTCTCCCGCTGCGGAGCACAGGCCCCGGACGCGCAGGCCCAGCGGCCATGGCTCACGGGCCCAGCCACTCCGCGGCATGTGGGATCCTCCCGGACCGGAGCACAAACCCGCGTCCCCCGCATCGGCAGGCGGACTCTCAACCACTGCGCCACCAGGGAAGCCCCCCCAAAACTTTTTAAGAAGTAAATCTCACCGAAACAAGTCATACTTATGAATTAACTCATTCTTTTGTTCACTTAACAAATGTTTATTGGAAGCCTGCCTTGTGGACCAGTCTACACAGCAGGGATATAGCAGTGAACACGAAAAGTCTGCTCTCCTCAATCAGGAGACAGAAAACAGATGAAGAGACAAAAACATAATTTGGGGTGGTGCTAAATTCTCAAAAGAAAAACAAAGAAGGGTAACTGATGAGGTGGCGGGAGGGTGGAAGGAAGCTACTTAAGGTATACCTACTGTATAAAGAAAAGTGGGAAAGGAAGCCATGGGAAGATCTATATTCATCACATTCCAACAACCAAGCAGGCAACTGCTCAAAAAACAAGCACATAAAATGGATGTATTTTATATTTCATAATTTTTATACCTCTTTTTATGAGGCTCTAAAAGTGTGTATAATGAACTCATAGTAGACATAGTTTACCTTTTCTTCCTGATCCCCTGAAGAATAATCCTCTTCTACAGGATGCCTGAAACATAGACTGTGCTGATGCCACCACATCTACCGAAAACCCCACTATAGACAATAGTTAATCTGAAGAAATAAATTAAGATGATGCAATTGACAGCCTTACTTGGCTTTGCAATTTAAAAAACTCTAATAATGACACATAACTGGGAAAACCTCACAATGTTGTAACACAGCATTTGATTAGCACCTAGTGGACTTGCTCCAATCTGTAGCTAGGTTCCCTTATGATGGGGTTTATGATGTCACAGAGCCACTGAGCCTGCATTTAAGACAGTTAATAAAGGATGAAAAAATGTGAATTCAAGGTATAGCAGACTTTGCTATCAACTCTGCTGCCTGAAAAGTCAGATCTATATATTACCTATTTTAATTCCAAGGACTACAATGAAAACCCAATTAACACTCTATGTGAGAAGCTGGAAAACTATACTGATTTCTGTGTATTAAGACAGGATTCTCAACAGTCTGCTTCTTCTACGGAAAAAAGAAGTGTTTAAAGAATATTTCAAATATTTTAAGGCTGAAAACAGGAAAATAATATTTTAAATGTGAACACTTTAATAAAGACACAAAACACTCCATTTAAAAAAAAAAGTTGTATTTACTTGTGCTAAGTGAAGACAAACACAAAAGGAAAAATGTAGAATTGGTATCATTTTAGTGTCTTTAGTGTTTTTCTTTCCCATATTGAGGTTCTTCTTTTTTTTTTTTTAAACAGTGCAGCTAACAAATTGCCAAAATCAATGGAGTTAAATTTTACCTTGTGAATATCAACTGAAAACACTGATAACAGAGTTGGCCACGTAAGACTGATATTTTTATATTTACTATGTTAAAATTGTTAGAACTATAATATGATCCTTGAATCCTGTGTGTGTAAGGCATGAAGAAATACTATCTGAAATCTATAATCTGAATTTAAAAAGGGAGAAGTGGATTCTGTTTCTGGTACTGTAATTATAAATGGCCAAATATTATGTCTCTTTAAAAAAATTCCCCTCTTGAAAGCAAAGCAAATGTCGGAATCAAGTCATTCTTAATTATATAGTCTGATAATACTTCCAATAAGCAGTAGTGATCACTGTGATGACAAAATTAGGGGTTCTTATGCTTTGAAAAACAATGTCCTAGTGAAATTTTTCCCTAGCTAATCCTTATAATTTCCTATTTATAGTACTTGGAGCGTCATTTTATATTCTAACCAATACTAGATGTTTTACTTGTATTTATAAAGACTATGAACACGTACATGACCTTTATAGAAGTCAAAAATCCTTTAGCTCTAGTTGTTTAAAAATCAATCTTATATCTTGGTTTCAGTAAGACTGAAACTAAAATTGATCATAATTTTCTAGCCAATTGCATTACAAAGTAGTAAATGTACATAGTGAAGTAAGTTGCAGTGAGATCCTGAGCCAAAAATGGCATTTACCCAGCAGATGTCTTACAAGGGCAAACACTGGACTCTTAACAATGATACACATCATTTCTAGTAATGAATAGGAAATGCACGTGCCAAAAGCCAGAAGCTACAGAATGAATGCATAAAACCACTTATTGTCCAAACTACATATTAATCTATTTCTGACCAAAATCAACTCAGGAATGTCTATGCAGAAAACTGCAATTCACTTGAATTATTCTACCTTAATTCTTCTACCAATCACTTGGTATAAGTCCTAAAGAGTACTGACTAAGCAAAAGCAACCTTAAAAAATAGTAACAATAAACAAAATGTGGTATATACATGCAAAGGACGAAGGAATTCCTATCACATACTGTATAGCTGAACCTTCAGGACATTATGCTAAGTGAAATAAGCCAGTCACAAAAAGACAAATATTGATAATTCCACCTATCTGAGGGTTCTAAAAGTAGTCAAATCATAGAAACAGAAAGTAGAATCACGGTTACCAGGGGCTGAGGGGAGGAGTAAAAAGGGAGTTGCTATTTAATGGGTACAGGGTTTTAGATTTGCAAGATGAATAAGTTCTAGCAATCTGTTTCACAACGATGTGAAATGCCTAACACTACTGAACTGTACACCTGAACATAAGACTGCAGATTTTATGTATTTTTTTTCCACACATAAAAAATAGCAATAACTATTGCCCCACATTTGGTGGATATGATAATTAACTGACTTATTGCCAGGAAGATACTCAATAAATTGATTTTACCAAAGGCAATGAGCCTGACTTCCCCATCAGTTTATAAGACATAATTCTAAAGCTCTGGGCATTCCCGTACTCTTGGCCCCAGAATTACTGCTCAAGACACAGACTAGCTATTGGTGCCAGGATTTATATGGACCAGTTACTAATACATCAAAATGGATAAAATTTAACTTTTCTATGCTCTTCATATATCCGAGGTCAGAAGCTGAGTTGCGATCTAAATATGATACTATCTTATCTGCCACTAAATAATGAAGGAGTAACAGTATACAGTATATATGTATACATACAATGGTTACTGCATAGTACTGTGCATATATATATAGTATTATATATACAGTAGCTAGATGTAGCATATATTTATGATTACTCTTTGCTAACTATGCATTTTCCCAGGTAATGCTATCTGAAATGGTCTGGTTCAACACTGAGTACCTATGTATTACAAGTAATAGAAATGCATAATGAAATCTAAAGCCAGGTGCCTGGGTTCTGCCTTTTATTAACTGTGTGACCTATGACAAGTTATTCACCCTCTCTGTACCTTAGTTTCCTCAAGTGCAAAAGAGAATGAAAAAAAACAGTACCTTTCTACAGAGCTGTTGTGAGAGCTGAACTATATGTGTAAAGCATGGAACAGCGTCTGGCACATACTGAATATTCAATAAACGCTCACCCTTGTTATTTTTATTATTGTTACATTTCATTTAAATAATTTGGTCAAGAATGTAGAGCTTAATTTACATGTATTGATATTAATCCTTTGATTTGGAAAGATTAAAATATTTTTTAAAATATTCCTCAAAATTAAGGTGGAGAAAGAAGAATCAAGGATTTGCATGAAAGTAGAAGTCAAAATCTGAATCAGTGACAAAATATGGCCAGACCAAATTGCATCCTTAAGCTTTTTCAGTTTTAGTCCAAAGATCAGAGTTTATAAATAGAAAAGTCTAAGAATTTAGCTCCTAAAAAAACAGTATAATGAAACTTGGTCTCACCATGAAATCAAAAATCTAGTAATAAATTTTAGATTTTCAGAGCCAAAATGTTGCGAAGGAATACTTGCAACGTTTTAAAATTTCTAAAATAAATCCAAAGTACAAAAATTTAGTAGAAATAAAATGTGGTAGAAATAAAATATACCAATTTAAATATATTCATGACATTATATCAGAACCTTGCTTATAAAACAACTACATATCAGCTTTTCTTCTCTATACCCACTGGAGGCCTATTTAAGCACAAATAGATTTATATTACTTTAGAATGAATTTTTGATACAATATATTCTTATAAATGTATTTAATTTTGGCTGTGTTGGGTCTTCGTTGCTGCGCGTGGGCTTTCTCTAGTTGTGGTGAGCGGGGGCTACTCTTTGTTGCAGTGTGCGGGCAACTCATCGCGGTGGCTTTTCTTATTGTGAGGCACAGGCTCTAGGCGCGAGGGCTTCAGTAGTTGTGGCTTGCGGGCTCTAGAGCACAGGCTCAGTAGCTGTGGCGCACGGGCTTAGTTGTTCCACGGCATGTGGGATCTTCCCGGACCAGGACTCGAACCCATGTCCCCTGCATTGGCAGACGGATTCTTAACCACTGTGCCACCAGGGAAGTCCTGATACGATATATATGTATTTTTTTTTTGCGGTACGCGGGCCTCTCACTGTTGTGGCCTCTCCCGTTGCGGAGCACAGGCTCCGGACGCGCAGGCTCAACGGCCATGGCTCACGGGCCCAGCTGCTCCACGGCATGTGGGATCTTCCCAGACCGGGGCACGAACCCGCGTCCCCTACATCGGCAGGCGGACTCTCAACCAATGCGCCACCAGAGAAGCCCCTGATACGATATATTTTTAAACTAGCATAAGCCACTTCATCTCAAAACCTGGCCACTACTATTCTAACCATATGAGGTTACTATAATGAATAAAGCAAACGTTTATTGCACGTGGACTTTGTGTCAAGCACGGTATTTGGGCTTCACATAAGTCATCGCATTTAATGGTCAACCAATGAAATTAGTATTTTAATTATTTTAGGTAAAGAATCAAAGAATTCAGTCTAATAAGTGTTTACTTAAAACTATGCATAAAAATTAAGAAAATAATTTTGTGCGGGCCTAGCTGCTCCACGGCATGTGGGATCTTCCTGGACCGGGGCACAAACCCATGTCCCCTGCATCAGCAGGCGGACTCTCAACCACTGCGCCACCAGGGAAGCCCCCCATTATTTTTTAAAAGGTATTTAAAAAGAGGTCTATTGCTGTATAAACATACCTACTGAAAGGCAAATGTCTTTCCTGAACTATTTCTGCTTGCACCATTGTCATCTAATATTGTCTCTACTTAGTATTTTCAACTCCATAACCAGGCTTTTCTCTTCTATGCCTTTTTGGAGAATGACATGTTATAACTCTGATAGGGCTCAGAAAACTCACATTTCTGAAGATCACTATTAAGATGTTGTCCTCACTATCAATGAAGTGAAAATTTCCCAAAGCCTCTGTGTTTTCCAAATGTAATTCCTTTAATGGTTTGGGGTTTACAAAGGTTGCAGTAGCAAAAAATTGAAATAAGGCAAAGTAAATAATCTCTGGATTTTATTCAAAGAAGGAATTATAAAAATTAATGCTCCATTTTTAAAATCTCAATGTCTAGTCTATTATTTATTTATTTATTTATTTACTTATTTTGCGGTACGCGGGCCTCTCACTGCTGTGGCCTCTCCCGTTGCAGAGCACAGGCTCCGGACGCGCAGGCACAGCGGCCACGGCTCACGGGCCCAGCCGCTCCGCGGCATGTGGGATCCTCCCAGACCGGGGCACAAACCCACGTCCCCTGCATCGGCAGGCGGACTCCCAACCACTGCGCCACCAGGGAAGCCCTTGTTTTTTTTATTGTGGTAAAAAATACATAATATAAAATTTACCATCTTAACCATTTTTAAGTGTACCGTTCAGTAGTAAGTATATTCACACTGTTGTGAAACAGATCTCCAGAACATTTTCATCCTGCAAATCTGAAACTATACCCCTTAAACAACAGCTCCCTTGTATCTCCTCCCCCCAACCTACTCTTTAACTAGAAAAAAGTCAGAGAAAAAGATAAAGAGAATAACTGTTTATTCTCAGTTATTTTGCCATTACCACTAGTGACAAACTACCTGTTACTAAAACTAAGAAGGAAGACTTGAACATCAAACAAAAAGTACCCAAATCTCATAGAAAATCATTACAAATGACAGAAAATCTCTAACAGTCTCTCAAACACCAAAACAGATTTGTATGCATTTTTTTTCTGATTATAAGGTGTATAAAAACAAAACCTTTTTCTGAAATTTGACTTTGACTGCTTTATACCTACTGAAATTACCTTTGAAACACCGATTTTCATTCAAAGAAAAGTATCATTTAACACACTGGGATGAAAACACAGAGTATATTCTAAAGCCAAAAGCCAACCTTTAAAGAAATCTGTTAGCTATTATACACAAAGTTATCAAAATATGAGTATAGATTATATAACAAATTCTTATTCAAAGTGAATAAAATGGTGACTAATATTAACAGTTCACAAATTATTTTTACTTATATCCCTTTAACCTTGAATTACCTTCAAGAATGAGTTACATTTCAAAGCAGTATATTTTCTTGAATTAGTTGACTAAGCAACAACAAAGATTTAACATTTACTGAAAAAAATTCACTGTTCTATTTTTTTCCTCCTAACTTTTGTTAATTTTTAGAACTAATTCTAAGTGAATACAAATGTTATGTTCAAAAAATTTAAATTAGGGCAATTAAAAATAACCAGGGGAAGGAATACATAAAATTAAGAAGCAATAAAGTCAACAATAAAATGAAAATTTTTATTTCAAAATCTTAAGAGGAACTTTTTCTCTTTCAGTAAGAGCCCCTCAAGTCAGGGAATCAGCATATTGAGGTTTAAAAAACAAGATTCAATTAAACACTGAGCTTGGACTTCCCTGGTGGCATAGTGGTTAAGAATCTGCCTGCCAATGCGGGGGACACGGGTTCAATCCCTTGTCTGGGGAGATCCCACATGCCGTGGAGCAACTAAGCCTGTGTGCCACAACTGCTAGGCCTGTGCTCTAGAGCCCACGAGCCGCAGCTACTGAGGCCGCGTGCCGCAACTACTGAAGCCCATGCGCCTAGAGCCCGCGCTCCACAACAGAAGCCACCACAGTGAGAAGCCCGAGCACCGCAACGAAGAGTAGCCCCCACACACCACAACTAGAGAAAGCCCGCGCGCAGCAATGAAGGTCCAGTGCAGCCAAAAAAGAACCAAGACAAAACCCTGAGCTTGAACTAGATGTACTCAGCCGACAGCAAGTATACCAAATCAACCTAACACGATACAGACCAACTGTAATATACAAGTATGATGTTGCTGACCAATGATCAATAGCAAATGTTGCTTGTATGTTGCTTGTTTTTTTTTCTGATAGCCATCCATATTCTTCCTGGTCCTACTTAGGACCAAGAACATGGATTTTTGGCACAGCTGGCCAAAACAATGAGAAATGCCATTCCAATTTTCCACCAGTTTGAAACAGAAAACACACAAGTCATACACTGAAACCTATCCCTTGTTAAATCATTCCTACTCCAATCCCTCACTGCATACCAGGCCTGCTTTCTTCTAAGATGCTTCTTTACGTACTGTTTGCATTTACAGCAGAGAGGATAAGAAAGGAGGTTAGGGCTTCCCTGGTGGCGCAGTGGTTGAGAGTCTGCCTGCCGATGCAGGGGACGTGGGTTTGTGCCACGGTTTGGGAAGATCCCACGTGCCGCGGATCTGCTGGGCCTGTGAGCCATGGCCACTGAGTCTGCGCGTCCGGAGCCTGTGCTCCGCAACGGGAGAGGCCACAACAGTGAGAGGCCCGCGTACCACAAAAAAAAAAAAAAAGAAAGGAGGTTAGTAGAGTATAATCTCTGAACAACATTCCCTAGTGGCTTCCTCTGCTCCACAGAGTCTCCTTGTTTCCAAAAATACAGAGGTTCTCGGAAAGGTTAAATTTTATATTAGAACTAACTCTCTCAAAGCACTACGCTGACCCTGATATCTTGAGTTTACTTCCAGCTCTATGACCCCTGTGATTCTGCTCCTTTCACCTTTCCTTTCCTATCTGTGCTGAAACTTTGAGAATTGGCCATTTACAAAATAGGGTTATTTTATCTTTCCAACTCGAGGTGTCATACTCAGGCCACAGGCTGCATCAGCAGCTATAAGGCATGAAGCTCCAGATAGCACATCCTCTCCTGAGGCTCCATCTGGATTACCGCGCTCACCCTGAGTTTCATGGCAGCATTATCAATTCCCAAGAGACGTGGAACAAGAAAAGTTCAAGGTGCTACCACTGTTGCCTTCAGAGTAGATTACACATTTGTGAGATGAATGGGGAAATGTGAGCATGGAGTGCATATTATACCAAGGAATTATGCTCGCTTTTGTTAGGTATGATCATGACATTTGGTTATATAGGAAAATGTCTCCATAACCTCTTAAGAGCTGCATACCCAGAAGAAAATAGGAATGACATGAGGTGATGTCTGAGATCTGCAGAGCTGCTTAAAATTCTTCGACAAAAAGAAAAAAAAGAAGATAAATGAAGCAAGTGCTACCAAATCTTAATAATTTTTAAGTTTCTACATATATATGCGGGAGAATTATTCTACTCTTGTATATGTTTGAAATCTTTCATCACAAAAGAAATGATAACTTCCCATTACCCATTTAAGGATTATATTATTTCCAAAGGCTGTAAATATTATTTTAAAAACTACCTGTATATACAGTAATTTTGCTTTTCACCGTTTTAGCTTTAGGAAAGGGTTTCCTCCTGGCTTGGTTATATAAAATAGACTCTTCCATTTACCACCAAGAGTTTTTCCAGGGGGGAAGGGTGGGGATGGGGGTAGAATCTAGTCTTATATATGTATCAACACATACACTTACCAGACAAGATTCCAGCTTCAAGTAAACAAACAAACAAACAAATCTACTTTAAAAACTAACTCAGGCAAGAAGAAATCCAAGTCACAGTACTCAACCTCGATGATCTGCCACTCCAGCCTCTAGCCCTTTGACACTGTCACCACGTGACTTCTATTCACTATTGGATACAGTTAGAAGGGAAAGGCTCCACTGATATCTGGGAAGTTATAAAACAGAAAAACTGAAAACTGAGAACTCCAGCCTCCCTCAATCAGTCAGCAGAGCAGAGGTGTGAGGGCCAAGAGCAAGCTCAAGTTTTCAGATCTTCGTAACTGGGACAATTTTCAGTGTTAACTTGATTAACAGAAGCTCTGGAAAGGCCAGGATACTCAAAACTACCACTATCAAATGACCAGAGGCAAAGGATCAAACCCGCTGAACCTTCTGGTTACACCCTTTGTTCCGACACTACTTAATGATAATTAGACCATGTGAAAAGGAAAGTAACTGTTATAAATTCCTCTTTATACAAACCTGAACTTAAGTCTAAAACATCTGAGAATTCACAATCCTCTAGTTTAAATGAAGTAACTGGCAAGTACATACAATGACATTGGGAATTATTCGGAAGAGTCAGTCAGTCACTTTTAGCATACATTATAGGCTTAATAAAATTTCAGTTTGATTTCCTAATCCTTCTATTATATAATATTGCATAATAATAATGAATACTCATAAATAAACAGCTTCAGGCATCACAAGAATCTAAATTAATAATTACGTTTAGAAAATTCTGACTGCTAAGAACTGTGTCCCAATTCTGCAAAATATCATGATCCATAGAGGATTTATGGCCTCATATCCATGGAGGATAACTCTTAGTTAACCAAAAGAATCAATGACTCAGCATACAGATTTCTTCTTAATCTCTTAACATTCCTAGTATGTGAAAGACAAAAACCATAATTTATTTTTTGATCAACTATTTTAAATATAGAGAAAACAGAATAACATAGCAGGTCTATGAACTCGCTATCCAGATTTAATGTCTATCAACATTTGATATATTTGAGATTTTTAAGGAAGTAATAAACATTGTAAATGTAAACCACAGCTTTTTTCTAGTTCTGTGATTCAGCCTTCTCACAAGTCTCTATTCCCCCCTTCTATTTTATTTAACACTCCCAGCTTTCTCACACCCCAGTTCTCACTCCTTTGTTTCACAAACCCATCGTTATCTATTATTTCACAGAAAAACTTCTTGAAGAATCTATACTTCCAATTTCCTCTCCCTCTTATTTATTCTCTAACCTACTAAAGCTAGGTTTCTGTTCACTGGACCTATTCAATTCCAAAACCTCATAAATCCAAGGTTATTTTTTGGACTTCATATTACTTGACCTCTTTAGCAACTTCTGACTGAGGCTCACGGGGCTGGGTGTCACCCAGGCTGAATGAAGGTCCTCAGAACTGCCAACTATCACTGTTAGACAATGGAGGTCTGTTGTTTTGACTGTGCAGGCCCAGAAGGCCGGAGGAAACTGCATGTGTGGAGGACAGGAAACCAGTACCTAAAGGGAGAGAAGTGGCGGCAGAAGGAAGATTTGCTTTCAACTACCACTTCAGCAAAAGGGCAGAATTATAGACCAAGAATCATAGTTATAAAAACTCTAGAACACCCCCAATTCACCAAAAGATATATGTGCATTCTCTTCTATTTTCACAGACAAAAAGACTAAAGGATAAACACCAAAATGCTAACAACAATTAAATTTCTGGACGTTAAGACTATAGTTAGCTTTAATTTTCTTCTAATAATACATATTTTATCAATTCTGTACAATGAACACGCATTTTTTTAATAAGAAAAAGGCTGCTTTCTTAAAAAATAGCAAAGGTCTGAATGCCTGTTTTCTGGGGTAACAAAGAAGGGTGTTGCCATGGAGATGTAGCTCCACAAAGCACTTGTGAGGAGAAAACCCCAGGGAGCAAGTGGGTGTCGGGAACTTGAAAGAGGAAAGAAAAGCAGGCTGGGTGCGTGGGTGTCTTGGGAAAATAGAGGCCTCACAGGAGCCAGTCTGGCCGGAGACAACCCAGGAGGTGCCTGGCGCTCCCGAGGCCTCTCCAGGCAGCCATCCGGTCGTTTCTATTCTCCCTTCAAGATACTACAGGAGTCTCTCCACTGCTTGCACCCCACATCACCATGATGCCACTCAAATGATGTCCACCCCCCAACCCCCCGACCCGCTCCCAGCTCGCTGAGGTCCCCATCCAACCCACACACAGTTGCTGATGTCTTAAACACAGTGAACACTGGAAAATGTCTCAGGAACATTTAGAACACAGGATGGTCCATGCTCCCAAATGTTTACCACCCTCTGCTTACCCTGACCAGCTCAACTTCCCAGGCCAGACACACGGCTCCACTTGGCCTCAACGCTGCAGCTCCCACCCCCATCCTCTGCCTTTGTACATTCTTCCCTGGCCTAGAATACGCTTCCCTCTCTTCCACCCGTCAACCTCTACTCACACTTTGTGTCCAGCTCAAAAGTAAAATCCTCTACAAAGCACTCCTGGTCAACCGGCTGCTCCCCCGCTGCACGCCTCAATCATTCCTATGTAACATCTCACAGTACTTTTTTTTTTTTTTTTTAACATCTTTATTGGAGTATAATTTCTTTACAATGTTGTGTAAGTTTCTGCTGTATAATAAAGTGAATCAGCTCTATGTATACATATATCCCCATATCTCTTCCCTCTTGCATCTTCCTCCCTCCCCACAATACTTCTTACACAGCGAGAATTACCCCTCAAACACCTCTACCCCACTAAACCGTGAGATGTCAAGGCCAGGAAATACATACCCCACACATCTAGAATAGTGCCTAGATACAGGAAGGATTCAGTAAGTATTTGATGAACTAAATAAATGTGATTGTTTTTACTACATATTTTTATAGATATCTAAAAATAAGAGCTGAAAAACAAACACTAACTCATATCAGTGGTCTCTAAATGAAACTAATTCAAAGTTTAAGACCTAACTAAAAAGAAAGTAAAGATTAAACCAAATATACACTGGACAAATGGCAAGATTTCTGCCATCTTTATAGCTAAGAATATAAAACTACTGAATTGAATTCAATGTGGAATTACTGAACTTCTCAAATAATAAATTGAGGATTACATACTATGGATAATAGGATTACATACATACTATGGAGGGGGTTTTGTTTTTCCTTTACATAGTGTCTGTTACAATGCAAAAGTAATTCAAACACATATCTTCTCTTCCAAGTCAAATCAGTAAGAATGGCTGATAACCGGGGAATAGGGGAAACTTAAGACCAACTGCAAGAAAACAGAATCTGCACACAATTCTCATTCCCATACAGGCTAATTTTCATTGGTGCCTGCCTGTTGCCTACATTAAGTTTACCTGAGCTAAAGTGGGGATTGAATTTTGACCAGTCTGCATCTGCATGTGAGCAGATTCGCTCTCTGCCACAGAATCTGGTATACTTCCATCCTGCTGAGAGTCAATTTCCATGGTCATTTGTCTGGAAAGACAATAAAAAGGAAGAAGTATTAAGGCCCTATCTGAATATCTGAAATATCTGTGTTCACTTGGCTTTCTGATTGATATTCATTTCTATCATCCAATTGTACTACTTTCTATTTTCAAGAAATAGACTCAGTGGCAGAGTCCTAACTCTCCAAACTTAAAGGCACCTTCTCTGCTCACTGGGTATGAACATTACCAAGGGAGCACTACAAAATGTTCCATGGAATTAGTTTATTTAAAAAAAATTTTAATCTTATAATAAAGCCTCCTTGATAATTATTTTAAGCCCTCTTGCATAAATTAGTGATAAAGTTAGGTTTTATATTTTACATGAAGTTTAAATATTCTATGACTCTCACGGCCTAATAAACCTGCTTTACATTATGATGTAATATGAAAGAACTTCCACATTGTCTAAACTAATTGTGTTACAATATAAAGATGTAGCTGCTTTGTCAGCACTAAGTAGCTGCTGATAAAAAAGCCTGTCAAATTGAATCACTCAGAGTTGACCATTTGTCCTGCAGCTCTCCCTTTACTTAAAGAGAATCTAATTTTTCCAGGAAAAACTTATGCAATAATCTTTTTGCCTATAATTTCAATTTAAGTTAATTATTTCTATATAGACTCTTTCTAGATAGATGGTAAACCATATTATAATGTTACCCTACTACTAGAAAATATAAAATGCAAACAAAAAATAAGCAAAATCAAATTCCAAAAACTTATAGGAACTACTCCCTGCTATTGTATATCTTTTCAGTTGTCAATAATATAGTGTGTTTTTTTCACCTTAGTAGACTAAATATATATCCAGAAAGTATGCAGGTAAATTAGAACTTTGAATTGACATGTCCAGATCTTTTTTCCCAGATTTGATTAGTAACCAGATCCTACAGATCCTTCATCTACTTAATACCTTCTTTTGCATTTCAACAAACATTACCTGAATTCAAGTCTTCTGTTCTCAAAGCTGTCTGCTGTAGTCTATACTACACCTAGAATTACTTCTCCCTATTCAGACATTTTAATACTTACAACTGAACATGACAATTTAGAGCAATTATAAAAATAAAAATCTAGAGTCTACTATGAAAAAATGTCTTTCCCTCAACATTCCCCAATTCCTTTATCTCTTTTCTTATTATTTCCCAACATGGACTGTCCAATTCTAGGTAAGTAGAGGCCATGCCCCTGCAAAAACTGCCAATTCCTGCGGTTCTACTTTTGCTGTGAGCAGTTCCCAAAGAGAATACCTAGAACACTTAATTCTGCAAGATATGAAAAGGTATTATCTGAGAAAAGAGGGTAAGGGGGACACGCTTAGCTAGAGGTTGAAATATCCGGGACTAAAAGGGTTTATTTGCTGCAGAATTTTCTCAGAAGCTTGAATATTTCAGTGTGACTTGAGAAGGGTGGAGGGTGCAGATCCAATAGGCAGCATTTTCCAAAAGTATCTGACTCCCCTAGACCCTCTTCCCACAAAGCAAGTCCTAGCAGAAGTGTTTTGGGAAGAACTTGAGAAATGTTGTCTTATGCTATTTCTTACACCATTATTAAAAGCTCTCTTTAGGGTCTTTCCTGGTGGCGCAGTGGTTGAGAGTCCGCCTGCCGATGCAGGGGACACAGGTTTGCGAGCCGGTCCGGGAAGATCCCACATGCCGCAGAGCGGCTGGGCCCGTGAGCCATGGCCGCTGAGCCTGCGCGTCCGGAGCCTGTGCTCCGTGACGGAAGAGGCCACAACAGTGAGCAGCCCGCGTACGGCAAAAAAAAAAAAAAAAGCTCTCTTTAGGCTCTGCCAAGAACTTGAGTCTCCACTCAAACATTATACGCTGAAAGGCCTTCCCCACTTCAGGAACATTCCTTTAGCACCATCTACAATACATGACAGGCCCTGAGAATACAAAAGTTAAGTCACAATCCTTGCCCTGAAGGAAATCATTCACCACTTGGGCCTTGGTTTCTCAAAGTATAGTCCTCGCACAACCTGTATCAGAATTAACAAATACACTTGTAAAGACAAAAAAAAGGCAGATTCCCAGACTCAACCCCAAATCTACTGATTCAAACTTTCTGAGGGGTCTAATTTTTTACATCCAAGAGATTCTGATATATATTAAAATTTGAGAAAAACTTAGCTTATTGGTAAATTCTATCAGTTAGACCAGTAATGAACACTTCTTAAACTGTGTGAAGGATGTTATGTACGAAATGCTTTGGAAAACATAGGAAGGAATGTTGAAGTGGGCCTGAGGATGGGGCCATGCGAGTTGTATACTGAAGGATGAGAAGCATTTCACCAGGTAGAAAAGGACAGGAGGACCATGAGAGGAAGGAAAATACGGAGAATGTCTGGAAAATAGAGTAGCCGACTGTAGTAGGGAACGTGGTAAGGCGTGGGGGAGCCCTGGGGGGAGCCTATCTACATCTAGCGGGGAAGAGGCAGAGCAGACAGGTGAAAGTATGGCCAGAAAGGCTGGGGGGATCCAGATTAAGAACTGCTTTTAATACTCTGGAGAGAAGAGATGTCCACGTCACTCAGATGCTCCTTTACTCTAGGTCCTTCAGCATCTACACTGTACAACGTTTCAACTGTTTGATATCTTAGAATTCAGTCAAGAACGAGACAATAACCAAGAGTTACCTGTTAACAGGCAAAACAAATGGCCCAAAGTTCGTAAACTGAAACTTCTAAAATGAGGAGTACCTAGTTGGTACTCTAAACCCATTCAATTTAATTGTAAATACAATTCTCATTTATCTGGTTTCTAAACATACTGGATATAAGAAGTGACAGCTGGAAATAGGGTAAGGGGAGGAGAAAATATACAGAATATAATAAACAGGTCAAGAATTCCAAGTGTGGCTGTGGGTGGGAATGTAAGTTGGTGCAGCCATCGTGAAAACAGCGTGGAGGGTCCTCAGAACACTCGAAAGAGAGCTGCCACACGACCCAGCCATCCCTCTACTGGGTGTATATCCAACCCCCTGCACTAATTCGAAAAGACACATGCACCCCAATGTTCACAGCAGCACTGTTTACAACTGCCAAGATATGGAAGCAACCTAAGTGTCCATCAACAGATGACTGGATAAACAAGATGTGGTCTGTATACACAGGGGAATGCTACTCAGCTATAAAAAATGGAATTTTGCCATTTGCAATAACGTGGATGGACTTGGAGGGTATTACGTTAAGTGAAATCAGTCAGACAGAGAAGGACAAATACTCCATGATATCACTTATATGTGGAATCTAAAAAATACAACAAACTACTGAATATAACAAAAAAGAAACAGACTCCCAGATATATTGAACAAACTAGTGGTTACCAGTAGGAAGAGGGAAGCAGGAGGGACAGGATAGGGGTAGGGGATTAAGAGGTACAAACTATTAGGTTTAAAATAAGCTACAATGATATACTGTACAACACAAGAAATATAGCCAATATTTTATAGTAAGTAAAAATGGAGTAGAACCTTTAAAGATTGTGAATCACGGTATTAGTACACCTGTAACTTATATAATATTGTACATCAACTATACATTAATAAAATTTTTTAAAATTAAAGGAATTCCAAGTGTGTAGCAATTTGGGCCCATACAGGGTAAAGTCTCCTAGTTCTTTATATTCAGGAAATTGAAGAATTTATGAGTTAAAATTCAATAACTGATATTTACAATAACTATCCTGAGTCATTAAGAAAGAAAATAATTATACTTTGTATAATTTAAGGAAAGAGGAGTATACATAATAGAATCCAGGAAGACTCCCACCAAAAAAAGCACTAATGCTTAAAAAGGTAAACCTAAGGTATTCAGGAGTTGTTTTTTGAGATATAATGAAAGACTTCATAAGTTATTAAACATTTCAAACTGTTTTACACATGAAAGTGTTTTATACACAGTATTTCATGCACTCACGTTCCCTTTTTTTCCTGGGTATTCCCCAGAGTTCAATCCTTTGCCCTTTTACTTTTTTCAGTCTACATACTATGGCTTCCTCAATCCTATATGCATTTGACTCCCAAATCTGTATCTGTGCTTCCCCCCCAAGTGAGCAACTTAACCTGGAGTTTTCACAGACACCTATCCCTTCTCTTATATTCCTTCTTTCAGTAAAGAGCATCACTATCCATTCAAGCTCCAAAGTTAGAATCATGTGTCTGTATGTGAGTCAGTACCACACCAACTACCAAAAAATCCATATAGCTAAATACCAGCCAGATCAGGATGCCATGAGGCCCTGAGCCTCCTAGTGAGGAAAGGCAGAAATGGAAGGTTAGCAGCACCCCCCTCCCCGCCACCCCCGTTCATCCTCCCTGCCACACTTGGCATCATCCACTAACCTCCTATCCCAGCACTGGACCAAGCAGCTGCATTGATGCTCCTCACAACTGCTACCGTCCACTCACATATCACAGTAAGGTCCCCTGTAAGCCATGACTAAACTGCAATGCTCCTTCACCTATGCCAGAATCATATCCATTAACATCTCACATTCTGGTTTCCCCAGCCACTGTCAAAGATACAAGCTCCTCCCACATTTCATTTTCACTCTCATAACCAGTGCTTCCTTTCCCCCCATAATACAGTTGCTCGCTCCTGTTCTCCTCCGAAGCCTTTGCGATGTGCTGCCTGGAACTCCCAAAGCCCCCCACACCCCGCCTCAAGAGGGAGCTGTTTGTCTTCCCACACTGAATCAAGATCCCAATGTTGACTTGGCATCCTCACTGATCCCCACTATTTCCCAGCTGTGCTTCCTCTGCTCCTTCATAAAAACTCTTGTTCACGGAGCCTCAAGGTAATTGGGTGTACCATCCGATACTACTCATCCATATGATAATCATCAGCTTCTACTTTCAAGGATTGACACTGAAGATTTTGGCACCTGACTTAAAAAAGCTTTCCTCTCCACCATTCTGTGTTATGTTCCACCCTCAAAACAAAGGACCCATCCCTCACCCTGATGCCTCGGTTTAATGACTTTCTTCCCTCCCCTACAGCCTTCTACCTGAGGGGCTGGCCATACACTGGACCTTGTCAGTGTCCAAAACTGCTCCACCTCTGAAATAATTAATTCTGACACCCCACTCTACCAATATCCTATCCTCCCAGCTCACACCCACCCTCAATTACTCCCATCACGCCTGTATTTCCACCACACTGATCTCTAGACCACTACTTTCTCCCTTTCAATCAGCCTCCTCCTTTCTTCACATCCCGTCCTACTCAGCTTAGAATCCATAGTTTCTCATTTTAACTGCTGTTTCCCAATACCCTAAATTCCCTTGTCCCTTTTCCTTCTGTTTTATCTGTTTAGTAAATACCAATCTCAGATAAAACCTATTCCGTCTCCTCTATGCCTGCACCAATGAACAATACTGAACAAAATTTAAGAAGAGAATATTATTAAGGCTACTGAATCCAGTTTTCAACCTCAAATAAGCAGCAATCTTACTGCTTCCTTGGAAGCTTACTCTCCCATTCTCTGCTACTGTTTCAAGTCTCCCTCTTCTCAAATCCCTGAGCTCACCTACTATCACATTCCACATGAGACCTTGCCTCCTGTTTCAGATGAGAACCCCCTCAACTTCCTGCCACCAAATCAACAAATCCACTTACACCTACACCTGCATTTTCCCTTGCTTCCAACTCCCCAGACTTAAATTCCTGTCTGTCCTTGGGATCCCTCTTCATTAGGCTGTGGGGGCATTACACTAACAATTACCCTCTGCCCTCCCCATGGCTTCCTCCTGCCAAGATTTAAGCTTGTTCAAGTCTCCCCAACCACACACACACACACACACACACACACACACACACACACCCACTGAACCAGAAGTCATTCTCTAGCTGCTCTCTCAAACCTCTCTTCTTCCTCTCACTGCTAAGCTACTTTAAAGAACTGCCAACACTATCTCCATTTCTTCACCTCCTACCTACTCCCAGACAACCCCTAACTGGCTTCTGCCTCACGAAGACTTCTCTAGTAAGGGTAATCTATCTCAGTCACTGAATCCAATGTTTATTTTAAGTCCTATCTTGTTTGATCCCTCAGCAGCACTCAAAACCGCTGACATCTCCCTTCTTGGGACTCTATCTTGAGGTCACGATACTGATTTTCTGCTCTCATCCAATTCTCTGACAATTTCTCCACAAGCTCCTTTGCCAATTCCTTCTCCTACTCAGTGTTAACCTTCAACACTGCATTCTTTAGGACTCTGGTTAGCCTTCTGGCCTCACTCTCAAATCTCTTCCTGTGTAATATTATCCATTTCTCTAGATTCAAGCACCAGCTTTAAGCTTACGACTCTCAAATCTAGATCTCCGGCCCAGAGGTCTCTCTTGAATTCCAGAATCATATCCAAGTGCCTACTTAACATCTCCAAATAGATGTCCTGCAGGTACCTCAAACTCAATGGGTCCAAAACTAACTCCTTTTCTTCCTCCACAAACATGTTCCTTCTCTGAGTTTCGCACCTCAGGAAATGGGGCCCCACCTTCAATCCATCTGCTCCAGTGGAAACCTAAGTGTCATCCTGATACCCTCTCCCTTTCATTCCCTACAGTGTCATCACCAGGTGGGATGATTCTACCTTCCAAAGAACAATTCAGTCCTCTTCTCTGCCACCACTGTCCTGCCAACAGTTATCTTTCTGAAACATATTTCTGCTTAAAACTCTTCAGGAGCTTCCTATTGGCTACAGGATAAAACCCAAACTTCTCACAATAATCCTAACTACAACTACCGTTTGTCAAGTGCTTACCATGTGGTAAATGCCTACTAGTTTTCATTCTTAACAACTTTATAAGGGCAATATACCTAGTTCTTCTTTTAGAGGTGAGGAAAAGGAGACATAAAGAGGTTGAGAATCTGATTTTACCACAAAGGTATTGAGTGGCAAAGCCAGGTTTCGAACTAAGGTCTTTTTCCAAAGTTCATATTCTCAATTACCAAACCAAACTGCCATTCAATTTCTTTCACAATGTGACCTCATTTTATCTTTACAGCCTCATCTCCAGCCACCCCATTCCTTCCCACACTCTGCATTCCAGCCTCCTTATGAGCCATTTGTTGGTCAAATACACATCTTATTCCCCCAATTCTAATCTTTTATATCTGCTCTTCCCTGTTCCTGGGATGCCCTTCACTCCTTCTCTGTCCAACAGGCGCATTTCTACTCGTTCTTCAAAGCCTGGCTCAAGGACACCATCTTTCAAAGCCTATTCGAATAGCCTTGGGCACAATTACGCTGTTCTGAGTTCCCAAAGCATCTTGTGCAATCCCCTCCATTTCAGCACTTGTCTAGCATATATCACATCTGTCCACAAAGTACTAGCACAGTGTGTGCAACAGAGACCACATCTTAGATTTCGATGTATTCCCAGTACCTAGTACAGAATCTACCATAATCATTAAATAAGCCAATTAATCAACTATTCTGGAAGACTACGCAACTGTTAGGTGTTACTAAAATGATAAAAATAAGGTTCAGAGAGATTAAGTGACTTTCTACAGAGGACACAACAGACTGCATGATAGAGGGTGAACAAGAGGTCTTGTGACTGTGACCTCAGGGGTCCTTCCACAGCCAGTGCCCTGAGCAGTAGTCCCGTTTAGATACATCTTAACCAATGCTGTGCTTTTGAGTATGCTGCAACTGTTGTCACAATCTTCATTTAGATATGCTTTGTCTTTCCCACTAGGATGTAGATCTTATCCCATTTTATTCTCCTGGAGTGCCTCGTACAGTGCCCAGTACATGTCATTCAGTAAAAGTTTGATACTAAATTTATTTGAAGGTAAAAATCATCTACAGAAGAGTAAGGTCAGCACTACCAATTTACACACTCTGTCATTTTCAACTAAGTTCATTCTGCTGATCTATATCCAACTGTTCTCCAGTACCACCGCCTAAACCCACTAAAAACCAACCCAGGCCAGGACTCAGGGCTGAAGATTCAATTAACATTTAAGTGCTCAAAATGGGTCAGGCACTGTACTGGGTATTTTCAAACACTAACTCAGCAGGAAATACAGGACCCAGACCTCAGCTGGAAATGATGTACATCAACACTAACATCTGTAAGTCAGCCTCAGTAGTCCTGATGGAATTTATTTAAAAAGTGTAAGAGAAAGATCCATTTTAATCTTTCATACTTTATGAAAGATTTATACTTTAAGTATGAGTGAAGATTTGAGTATGAAAGATTTGAAAGATTTCATACTTTAAAGTATGTTCACTTACATACATACTTTATAGTGAAAATTAAAGAGGTGTACATACAATATTTTCCCCCAAATCTCACTTTTTGTAATAAATTTTAATCATAGTTATACTAGTATTAATAGAGTAATCTATAAATTAATTATGTAATATTTTAATCTTAAACAAATCCAAATTAGACAGAAAAAGACCAATTAGGAAATATAAATTACAGAATATTTAAAAATAAAAACGTATGAGATAAAACAATAAAAAACACTAAAACAAATTAAAAAGTCCATTAAGCACCATAAGCTAACAGTAAGCAAAATACTGGCAAACATTCAGTTCCACAATTCTAAAGAACAGATAAGGATTTGCTAAAATGGGCATATTTAAATTTATAAATGATTAATGGAAGTAGGAACATTCTTTTCTTATGAAAGCTAAATATTTCCTCTGAAATCTTTTTTATATTATTGGCAAACCATTTTCTTCTTCAACAGAAAAGTAAATGTTATCCCAATATTTTCTGAATATATTGGGATTCAGTTCAGTAAGTGTTAATATAACTAATGTTTTAAAAGAATAGGATCCATCCAGTAGCACAATTTTCAAAGACTTCCAGGGTGAACTACTTTTAGGGGTTGGGGGTAGAATTGTATTTGTTTGCTTACTCTGTTATTTTCTAGGCCTTTAGTAGAACATCTATGTCATACTGCAAAAACTCCCCAAAATACTGAACTACAACAAACAGTACAGTACTGTCTGTATATGATTTGTATAATATACATTCAAGAAATGAATACAAAGGAATATATCTGTAAAAATGATATTTACAATTATAGAAATATTGAGGTAATTAATGACCAAAGTTATTTCGGCGTACCT
The DNA here is from genome assembly GCF_003031525.2 of Neophocaena asiaeorientalis asiaeorientalis. Taxonomy (NCBI): domain Eukaryota; kingdom Metazoa; phylum Chordata; class Mammalia; order Artiodactyla; family Phocoenidae; genus Neophocaena; species Neophocaena asiaeorientalis. Next base: position 490,280 of record NW_020172994.1, on the reverse strand, counting down.
ATGTTTCAAGAACACACAAGATATTTAAATGGAAGGAAAAACCAGAAGAAAAAGGAAAAACATTTTAAAGAAATGCTATCATAAGTACGGAGGAAAGTGTTCGTAAAAGGTAGGAACAAAGAAGAGAAAAGGAATACAGACCAAAAATATCTAAATGAAAAATAAGACAAAGGCAGTTTCCTAATTATAATTAAAGTGTACAGTGAACTAATAACTTCTAAAATCTTACTTAGTTGTATCCAGTTTGCAAAGACAAATTACACTGCAGAGCAACTATATTTACCCTTGTAAACATTTTCACCTCTTTTAAAAATAGGATCCAGCAGCAAAAGGAAAAATTATTAAAGTTGTTTCTATAATCTATTTTTAAATAGTTTTACCAAAACTGTCAAAGAAAATTCATTTTCTTTTTGATGCTAGACCCAATGGATGAACCAGAATGTCTCTGAAAGTAACTAAAAGAAAACCTGATAAGTAATATTTGGATTTCTGTAAAACGCTTGGTAGAGACTTCCCTCTGTTTTACAACTTCAGGTACAAGTGTAAGCAGAAAAACGAAAACTCTGTCCACATCCTTAAGTGCAATCTCCTTTCTGACTGGAAAGGCCAGCGCTTAGAATGAGCTGCCCGTGAATGTCCACCCATCCTCTGCATTGCCTCACACAGCACATGGTGGAAGAGAAACTCCTTAATTGAGCAGCTGAGCAATTTGGGTACATATTATTATATTTTTTATTATAATGTGTATATATACGTACACACATACACATACATATGTATGGTACATAGATATACACCATTAATTTATCCATCATTTTAACTTTAAGCTCTCTAAGTAGAACTTTCAAAAGAATAGAAAAATAATATATCCACCTACCTTAGATTTGTTTTAATATATTTTTTCCTGCCACACTTGCTCATTATTAAGATATTTGTAGTCAATGCTTTGCTCCTTCGTTTTCTTCTTTATTTATCCTGCAGTAAAATTATAATGTCGAGTTGGCAGATCATAAGATTTTATTTAAAAAAAATTAAAATCTCTCAAAACTACACCAGAATACTCTAATTTCCATAAAACAAAAAAACAGCATAGAGAGGTGAAAACAACTCCGTACTTTTTTCCAACTTACTTCTATACAATTTTCTTAGGAAAAAATTCAAAAAAATTAAATCATGTGCTACTTATCATTTTCCACTGAAGAGAGTGCAGTGCTGCTTAAATTATTTTACACACACTACAAATCGCTCGTAAGTATCAGCTCTATTTTAAAATAATAATCACTTAATAAACTGAATGAATCTATCTTCTCAAATTTCATTCCACTGAAACAAATTTGTCAACTATTTTTCATTTACTTAACTTCAAAACTGGGTTTTGTCAAAGAATTTTAACTGCAAACAAAATAGTAACCATTCCTTTAAAATCTCCTCTGATAGCCTTTAATCCATTAAAAAAGCTGTTTTAGACACTCTAGCAATTAAACCCCCCCTTTTTTTTTTTTTACTAATATCTCTTTAAAATACACATTTGACATGCTGAATGAAGTAAAGTTGGCAAAGAAAAAGACAAAAGGAGAGCAGTGAGCCCTCAATTTGTTTTAGATTTGAAAGGACCAACACCCGCATCCCTAAGTTCCTTCCAGGCGTCTATGCCAGCAACAGAGATGCTTGGCAACAAACATGCTATTTCTGGGGTTCCCTCCTAAGCGGTCCCTCTAAAATGATGTCACACCATCCCACCCAATTTGGAAACTGAGTCAGCAGGCAAGTGTGCTGCAACTTACTACGGGCACCAGGACAATGGTTACTGTTACCACCTGCCCCCACACAACCATAGCAACAATGTGGAAAGGTAAGGCACTTGAACCAGGCAACCTACAACATGAACAAGAAAGAAGGATGGTGACATTCCTTCAGATTAAACCTTATTCTGTGTTATATTACACTGGCATTTTATGTGGGGACATCTTATCTTCCATAACAACTGTGTAACCATGAGGGCAGGGGCTACTGATTTATTAAACAGTGACTGGCACCCAAGATACCCCAGCCCTTGTGCTTGGCACCAAGACACAGGTAACAAGATGTCCCTGATCTCCAGCAGCTTCGGTTCTAATGAGGGAGACAGATGTTTAAACAAGGAATAATGATAATATTATCTGAATAATAATGATGAGCACGGCACAATATAAGAAGAGAGAAGTAACTCCCAATTTCTCCTGGAAATACCATATTCTTTGGTTTAATTTCTGAGTAAGTAATACATTAAGATTCAGAACTCAAAAAGTAGAAAAAGGTATTTGGTGAAGTCTGGGAACAGCCACCCATTTCCTCTTCCCAGAGGCTGCCAGCATTGAAGACAGTCTCAGCTTCCTGCCACCCCATCACAAGACATCAAGAGAGCAAATGACTAGCCTCGCAACAGAATAATGACCATCAGATAAACCTGATCCTGACTCAGGCTCATCAGAGAATTATTTCATTCCAACTACTCTCTAAGAAATCATCACTGATTGATCGCCTGCTTGCCAAATCTTCAAGAATGATCTTTAGTCCCTATCCTCAACATGCCTACAGCATTTCCTACTCCCCAAATTTCGCCCTCCTTGAACTCTTCAGGACACCACGTTCATGTTTCCCTTCCAAGTTATCCAGTCCTTCGCCTTAGTCTCCTTTGGCCCACTCTTTAAGTACTGGTATTCCAAGGCTTCCAGTCACAAACACCTCCACACTCTCCCCCTAGGCTGCCTCATCCCCTCTTGATGTGTCTCAAATCTCACCTCCAGCCTGGACCTCTCTCTCCTGAGCTCTAGCCTGTATGTATCTGCCTATTCGACATCTCTTAACGGTTTCTTCAGAGATCCTCAAGTCTAATGTTTAAAACTAACCTCAACTCTCTTGCTCTGCATCTCACCTCTTGCTGTACTTTTATCTCGATCGGGGAGTGACATCACCATCGGCTCAGCCACCCTATCCAGGAGTCCTCTCTCTTCATTCCCCACTTCCCTTGTCCCCAGTTCCTGAGGTGGCAACGCGGTCTAGTGGTCGTAGCATAGCAGTGTGCGATATAAACAGTGTGGCACTGGAGGTTGATCTGGGTGTTGAGTTCTACCCCTTATTAGCTATGGTTTTTGCAAGAAAGGCAAAATAAAGACCCCACTGCAATTAGCACGGTCAAAACAAAAAGAAAAGAACGTGGAATAAAGGGAAGTACACCTCTAATGGAAGCAGGAAGAGAAAGAACACAGAAAAGTATAATCTGTTTCTTGAGTTCTGGATGAAGAAAGGTTTTAGCTCTTTGGGAAAGTAGAAGATCCTCAGAGGTTAACTATGATTTAAGCAGCAAAGCAAGTAAGGTTTGAAAGAAAGTAGGAGAAGAATGTGAAGCTTACATTGTAAAGCTGGTCCTCCTCAACCAAGTCAATTAAGAAACTGGGAAAAGGCAGGCTAGCTAGGAGAGAGAAGTACAGTTGACCCTTGAACAACACAGGTTTGAAACGGTATGGGTCCACTTATATGCAAATTCTTTTCAATAAATATATTGGAGGGACTTCCCTGGTAGTCTAGTGGTAAAGCATCTGCCTTCCAATGCAGGGGACACGAGTTCGATCCCTGGTCAGGGAACTAAGATCCCACGTGTCATTGGGGGCAACTAAGCCCACACACCACAACTAGAGAGAGAAAACCCACGTGCCGCAACTAGAGAGAAGCCCACGCGCCACAACGATAGATCCAGCACAGCTCAGCAAAGGTCCTGCGTGTCGCAACTAAGACCCGATGCAGCAAAAATAAATAAAAACAAATAAATAAATTAATTAAAATATATTGGAAAATTTTTTGGAGATTTGCAATAAGCTGAAAAACTCACAGATGAAACTCATAGCCTATAATTATTGAAAAAAGAAAAAGGTATGTCATGAAAGTGTAAAATATATGTAGATACTAGTCTATCCTTACACAGGCATAAGGTGATATTTAATAAAAATAATGTGTTAGTTTTCTTACTGTTTTATAACTTTGCTTTCAAAGAACTACATTACTGTACAGTATTCCTCTCTCTCATAGTTGGAGGAACTGCAAATCAGCTATCATCACAGGTAAGTGGTTTTTTTAAAAAAAGTAACAATGTTTTCAATACTGTATTATGAATATGACTGTAATACTGTATGCCATAAATTTCTACAATGATTCATTCATTAGTGTTTGGGCTAGGCTACCGTGAAGCAATCATATCAATTACACTAGGCAATCATATTGCTGCTTCTGCGCTATTAATGTATGAATCGTTATACCTATAAATAAATACAGATTTCTTTTTCACATTATCTTTTCATTTTTGATGTCAAGTGTCAGTAATACATATTACATCTGCAGTGTTTTGTATCATATGACAATACTGATGTAGGTACAGACAAATGATTCATCTCATAAATTTATGGTATTGATAAATACAGTACAGTACTGTAAAGGTATTTCTCTTCCTTATGATTTTCTTAATACCATTTTCTTTTCTCTCGCTTACTTTACTGTGAGAATACAGTATATAATACATATAACATACAAAACATGCTTTAACTGACTGTTTACATTATTGGTAAGGTTTTCTGGTCAACAGCAGGCTATTAGCAGTTAAATTTTGGGGGAGTCAAAAGTTATACAGGGATACTCAACTGAGCAGCAGTCGGCGCCCCTAACTCCCACGTTGCTCAAGAGTCAACTGTAATTACAAAAAGCCACGTGTGTGAAGTTGACAGGGATGCGCCTATGGTTATTATGCATTTTAGGGGAAGGAGATTAGTACAGGAAAAACAAAGCAATACAGTAGTAGTATAAGGAAATTATGCCACTTTCAAAGTTTTGTAATCTTTGTGAAGTAAAGTTAGAATAACTTTCAAATAACAAGTTTTACACTTTTGTGTAAAAACAGAAGTGGCCAGGAACAGTTCTTCTAAATAATTATTTGAAACACTTGTAAATATTGTCTTTACTATTTTGAATATGAATCATACAGAAAATCAGGCAGCATTCTAATACAGATTCAAGGCCACTCCAGTTTAATTGCTTCAGATACCCATTATTATTTAAGAAATCTAAACTCTTTACTAAAATCACCAAAGGATTAACTATTCAAGCATCCCTTTTTCAGTTCATTCCCCACCTGGTGCCTGCTTTCGTCTATTTCAGTCAACCGAACAGCAGAATCCACTGCTAAGGAGGAAATGAAAAATGAAATTCAAATAGTCATGGCCTATCTCCACCTTTCCAAGCACACCCCGCCAGGCCGAGCCCCCGCCCCATTTCCTGAAGGGAAACATAACTTTCAATCTATTGGGGAAGTTATTTGCTTGGCTAATCATTGTAGGGCTTTTCTTTCAACAGAACACTTCATTACCGCACTTTAAGTACATTTCAAAACATTTATTTACACATAAAGTACAACTGCATTGACTACTAACTAGCAAATCTGGGAAAGAGTATATGACACTGGAATTAGCTAAGGTTCACAGAGACGAATATCAACGTTATTATACTTACCTAAGTTGGTCCTATCTTGTGTATATGAACAAAACTAGTACCTAAGTGTAGAAACATGCCTAAATAAGTTCAATATAACTCTTCCATCAATTTTAAGAGGTGCAAAAGCATCCCAAGTGTCTTTATGCGTGATATATAGTTGCCCCAATTCCAGAGCTGGAAGCTCTCATCATAATCAAGGCTAGGATATAAATTCCTAAGCATTTCTAGGCAAAAAAATAATTTTTGTGCTACCAATGAAAAAAAAGAGGCTGTTTGAGAATATGAACAAAACTCTATGACATTTGACATTCTGAGTTAGGATGGTCTAATTTTAAATCTTTTGAGTTAAAAAAACAAAAACTTCACTAAGATAACCTTGAAGAAACTGAGTTTGTTTTCTGGAATTCTCAAAAGTAATGTCAGAATCACATGAACCCCACTGTTAAAATTTCACAGGGTTTCATTTTGACATTTGATTGGTCTGGTTGTACTTTTCTGTTCAGAAAGTATGCATGAAGATGCTTCCCATTTGGGGAGAACTGAGAGACTTCAAAAGAGCCTCACAAAAAGTTGCTAGTAAGCTTTTCTTGGAGGCAAGCATCCTTCTTCACCAGTGAGTTATTTAAACAGTGCTAAATAACCTACTAGCTCATGCCTTCACTCAAAATGGTTTCACATATACCTTGCCAGTAATTTCCCATAACACTCCTGGGAAGGTCAGTCAAGATTTGCAAACTAGGTATTTTTAAAAATTGCTATAACTGTATTATACCAATAAGACTTGGCTTGTTTTCATGAGTAATATTTAGATAAATCCCAGCTAATGTCATCCTTAGGTTTTCCTCTTCATTCTCCCTTATTGGCTACTGGATATCCTACAGCATCATTAAAAGAAAATCCATGAATGAGAGATTTACTTTTAAGAACAGGGCACTCTTTATTGTGTGATTCCCATGGTAAAAAGTATTTTAAACACCCTGTTCTCTTTAAAATGAAATTAACAAAATGATTTTAAATGTTTACTTCTACATATGTATAATGGATGAGAAACACTTTCCTTGAAATCTATACTTTTACAATATATATATACTTGTACTGATAATATTGTAATTGTATTCAATGCACACACTGCTATTATCAAAGTTGACTTTTATATTTGTTGACATCAGTTCAATAAAGTAGAAATACTTAACAGAATTCAAAGACATTTCAGGTTTATTTCCTTAATGACCAATACTGATTGCATGTCAAAACATCAATGGTTCAACTGTTAAGTGTTTGCATTGTTCAGTTTTATGTTTAAAAGTCTACCTAAATGGGACAAGACATTTAAGCACTTTCCAATAGACTACCCACTTCAACAATAAGCCTGACTTACTTTTCTGGCCGAATATTAACCTGTAGAGAATACCAGGTTGGGGAAAACAGGATCAGGAATATACGTCTATACTGGTAAAGATTCAGTCAGTATTCCTTACGTATGTTAACAACCTGAAACTCTTCCTTACTTTTCATGAAATATGCATAATTTTAAACATGATTTCATATTTTAATCATGTAGTGATTTGCCCCAATAGGAAACTAGAGTAGTCTATGGAGTCTGGAGTTTGTTAAACTCACCCAATTTCAGTAAACTGCTGGGACAATGTGAAAACAAAAAGACTAAAGAGCTCCTTTGTGTTTACACATTCAATAAAAATTTATTCATACACTCATAAAATGTGTACACAAAACATCCGTGTAATTACAACTTCACACTCACCAAAGCGACTCCAGGTTGAACAGTCACTGGGCAAGCATTTGCTTACACCGAACTATTTACAGATGCACCAAAAATGTTTGTGTCATTACCAACACTTAACATGACAATGCTTTCAGTGTTTACTCATCCAGGATCAAATCCATTGAAAAGCTGCGTTTGGATCAATAAGCAGCTTTTTAAACATCAGTATCTTAATACTTAGCATAAGTTGGCCAAAATACATTGTTTGCAATTTGCCTTTCTTTGGGGGAAAAAAGTTCCTTTAAGTTCAAAGACTACGACTTTGAAGGGAAAGCAGCTTGTTATCCAAAAGCAGGATCAAGACTAGGAGAAAAACATGGTACCCACGGGGAAAAAACTAGAGAACACGAATTATTCATGTAATCTAATCTTCACACTGGACCTCTAGCCCTGCGTATCTCGGTTTGTGTTTGTTTCCAGGGAGGGTGGCTGCACTCCCAGCAGCCCGGCGAATTAGGCAGGAAAGGAAAAGTTGTTCGGAAGCCGCTCCGGTGAGCCGCCCGGTTACAAGGCCTCCAGTGCGGACCGACGCTGGTCCCGCGGGTCAGCATCGCTCTGACCCCGGCCGGCCGGCCGCCCCTTCCCGAGCCGCGCAGGGAGCGTGAGTGGCTCACACTCGGGACCGGGTCCGGGTCCCGGCGGGGACCGCGGGGAAGACGTCCGAGGACGCGCGTCCCTCTCAGTTCGCGCTCCGGCTCCGGAGGCCTTGCCGGGCTGACTGGTCCCGGCGAAAAGGGGACGCGGGGAACAAGGGCGGCGCGCCTTCCAGCAGCGCCGTGGCAGCGTCCCTCTCGCTCGGTCTCGGGCCGCGAGGACCGGGAGGCGGCGGCTCTGGCGAGCGACGAGAGAGGACGGAGCCACGTCGCCCGCCTGTCCGGCGGCCTCCGCTCCCTCGGAGCCGGAGAGGTGGCCCCTCGGAAAGCGCCCGCCGGGTGCGCGGGGCAAACAGCGGGGGCGGCTGGGGCTAACCGCTCCGCCCTGCCCCCTCTCCGTCGCCCCCGCCTTAGGCTCCGCCGGCCCCGCCTTAGGCTCCGCCGACCCCGCCGGCCCCGCCGGCCGGCGCGCCACTTACCCGCCGCGAAGCGATTTACGTAGCGGGCCTCGTCACTGCTTACGGACGCGAGGAGGTGGGACGACAAGCCCCACCGGGACCGGCGCCGGCCCACGTCGCTCCACGTCAGCACTGATGCGGCCACCGCGGCCTACCCGCCGAGCGCGACCCAACGCGACGTCGCAGCCGCCCGCCCGCGGCCTCGAGTCCGCCCGCCCGCCGGCCCAGCTCCGCGCTGCACCTGCCTCTGCCCGGGGGACGCCGCGTGAATCCACGCTCGAACCCCGCCCCCTGCCGGCCGCCGGAGGGGGTGCGGCGCCGACAATCCAACAATTGAATGGAACGGGGCGGGAGAGGGGGGGTTGAGGGGCGGAGCTGAGGGTGAACTGGGGGCGGGGTCTGAGGTGGGGGAGGAGGAGGTCGGGGCCCGAGGACGAAGAGGAGGAGCGTGGCTGGGGGCGGGGCCTGAGGGTTGGGGACTAGAAGGAATTGGGTCTGAGAACGGGGGAGGAGGGGCCAGGGGCGAGGCCGGGAGGAGGAAGTAGGCTGGTTGGGGAGGAAGACCGCGTCGGGGGCGGGGCCTAAGGGGCGGGCGGGGAAACCGGAAGCTGTCCTGCGGCCTCCACTCCCGGAAGCCAGTCGATTGGGAAATGAGCCGAGGTTGCGGCGGTGTCCTGCGTGGAAGTCGCTTCACCTAGGGGAGTCGCCAGCTGCCAGCCGAGGCCCGCGGGCGCATCCTGCGGACCCCACCTCAACGCCGCCGGCCTCAAGGCCCGGAGACCGCGTCCGCTGCCAAATTCCGACGACCCTGTCTGTGCGTCAGTGTCACGGAGACACAGCGGGGTCCCCACTTGGTGATGTGACAGAGGACAGAAAGGCTTTTTGGTAACAAGCAAAAGCCCCCGCCTGGAAGAGGGAAGAGTTTCGTTTTCGTCCAGCTGGGAACCCGGGGCTTTCCAGTAAGAGGGGCGGCCCCGGCCGGTAGAACAGTCACCTGTTTTACACCAGGAAGCCGGTTATAACGGTGACCCAACGCCCGACCTTCGGTTCTCAGGAGTGGGTCACGCCGAGAACCGCCGTCAAGGACACTACTTGAAAAGTTGCTGAGTAAAGAAAATAAAAGCATAATCCACGTAGTGCAGGTGAAGAAGGGCAGCTTTGTGAAATACTAGAGTCCCAGTGGAGTTCAGGGGAAAATACTGAACTGTTCAGTGCTAGATTACGACCAATCCGAACTACTGGCAGCTGTAATGCGTACTAGCGGAGATAAGAGGATAAACACCTGGTAAATTCACGTCCTCCTTTCCACATTGGCAGAGTTTTGAAATTCTTCCTTCCGGGGCGATAGATGATGCCTGTCTCCACCTCCTTGTAAGAATGAATTTCTTAATGAGGAACACTAAGACACTAATGAAAAAGTTAAATTTAAAAATTAACCAAGTCCTTTTGTGTGTGTGCTGAGGTAGGGCTGTCACAGAACATTTAATCGTAAGTTATCAATACAGCTCATGTTAGCTCAGAAAAAGAAAAAAAAAAAAAGGAGTCATTAGAAGGAAAGAGAAGAAAAAAAGACCAGATTGCTAAACCTGAAAAATCATAACATTCGTTTTAGTCAAGGGTGACCATGTGCTGGATGAATAGATTTTTAGCTTCGAGTGATTTAGGGGAAATTGTGATCACTCTCCTTTCCAAAACATTGTTCTCCACCTACTTGTTTATTCCTAAATTTCTTTAACAACGTATACATTCTTATAGGTAGAATCCATTAGATAAAGGTCTCAAAATGCAAGTATGAGTGCTAAGTCAATGTATACTAAGATACGAATGTCATACACAATCCTTGAGAGCAGGGGGAGAGTACCTGGGGTCTGAAGAGAGAGGGCAGGAGATAGCAGGAAAGGTACACGTAGTCACCTATTGCTGGTATGACAAATTCACACAAACTTAGTGGCTTAAAACACAAATTTATTACCTAGAAGTTCTATGGGCTAAAATCAAGGGGTTGGCTCCAGGGAAGAGTCCATTTCCTTGCCTTTTCCAGCTTCTAGAGGCCACCCACATTCCTTGGCTCGCGGCCCTTTTCCTCCCTCTTCAAAGCCAGCAACAGCTGGTTGAGTTCTTCTTATGCTGCCATCTCTCTGATTCTTTCTCATACCTCTCTCTTCCACTTATATGAACCCTTGTGATTACAGTGGGTCCACCTTGAGAATCCAGGATAATCTCCCCGTCTCAAAATCAGGTGATTAGCAACCTTATTTCCCCCTTTACCATGTAACCTAACATATTCGACAGGTTATAGGGGTTAGGATGTGGACATCTTTGGAGGGGCCATTATTCTGCCAGCACACAGTGAAGGATTCCAAAAGAAGCTTGAGCTTCTGAGACAAATCACCTGCTTCTCAGGGTCATCCCTTGTAAAGAATTCAAGCATTTGATTGGAAATGCCAGTAACTGATTTTTCAGTTTCTCATATTTATACTTCAAGATTATAGTAAAATCTAAAATGGTTACCAGGGATAGAGAGGAGGAACACGGTTATATTCTCGTTTTGTGTGATCAGCCACTGTAGGGTTAACAAGTGTCTTCATAATTTGCACTGAGTAGGACCTAGTCTAAATGCCAGCTTTGTTCAAATCTAATTTTCATAGATCATTTAAAGGGGAATTGTATCCACAACAATTATCCCTGTCACAGAATAGGGATTCATATCAGGCCACAAGAATCAAAGCCATGCAATTTCTTGTTTTCAAAGTATTTTTTTACTATTTTCCCTATACTACCAATATTTCACTCCTAATGTGTTTGTTTTACTAATTTACTGCAGAATAGAATTAGAAAACAGATTTACTTTAAAATAATTTACACAATCCCTTTGTATTCAAGCTTTAGGCTTTAAGACTGACAAATACAGTGTGCCAATTTAAATATTTGAGAATGGTAGCACAAGTCCATGTAATAGGTACTTGACTTATGATTCTCTAATTTGCTGTTTGGCAAGAAATGTTTCACTCTACTAGAAAGTTAACAGTTCTAGGGTCCAACAGAGAAAATATCCTTTTATGTGTGGGTGTGTGTACTTTGTTTTTTGAGTTTGGTAAACTTAAACTTCCAAAGCTAATGTGCTCTGAACTCAGCAGAATATTTAGAACGATTGTTAAAGGATGAATATTATAATACAAACTCAGGCCACTGAATTCTTTAAAACTATGAGATTATTTATAGCCATTAGACTATCCTGTCTCATTTTAAAAATAATATATAATGAAAATCTACTTTCAAATATTTTTGATACTTTGTTCATCTTGGATTTTTGCATTAAATTTTATTTTTTAAATATTATATTCAAATGTTATTTATTTTGATTACTGAGTTTTTTGTGCCATCATAAATTCTGTGCCCAAGATGGGTGGCTCGCTCCTATCACAGTATCCCAGTCTTGATCTGCAGCTCATATTCAAATCTTATCAATTTTCCCAACATTAGTGTCAATAGCAGTCTTCTCCCATCCATGATCCCATATGGATTCATGCATTGCACTTCTCTGTTTATGTCTCCTTATTCTGGAGCTGTTCCGCAACCTTTTCTTTCTTTCTTTTTTTAAAATTAATTTTATTTATTTATTTTTGGCTGTGTTGGGTCTTCATTGCTGTGCGCGGGCTTTCTCTAGTTGTGGCTAGTGGGGGCTACTCTTCGTCGTGGTGCGCGGGCTTCTTACTGCGGTGGCTTCTCGTTGGGGAGCACAGGCTCTAGGCATGTGGGCTCAGTATTGTGGCTTACTTGCTCTAGAGCGCAGGCTCAGTAGTTGTGGCCCACGGGCTTAGTTGCTCCACAGCATGTGGGATCTTCCCGGACCAGGGCTCAAACCCATGTCCCCTGCATTGGCAGGCTGATTCTTAACCACTGTGCCACCAGGGAAGTCCCCAACCTTTTCTTTCTTAACCTTGATATTTTGAAGGGAATAGGCTAGTTATTTTGTAAAAGGTCAATTAAAAAAAAAAAACTATGGAGACAGACTTCATTCAAGGAGAACAGTCAACAGTGATTACATTATGGCTTAAATAGGCTTCATGGTACTATTACTTCTACTATTTTTGTCATGGAAAAATATTTTTCCTTCTAAACAGTTAATTTTTCATCAAACTTTTAGAATATAGTCCATCTATAAATTCGATATAATGTTCAAATTCAGAGATTAATGAATTGGTAATAAAATGTCCTGAACTAACTCTTGACGCGTGAAAATCAAGATAGGATGGATTTTTCATGCTCTCAGTTCCTGGACGAGCCACTGCAGGCCCTTTGCACATGCCCGTGCCGTTCCCTCTGACTGTAATGCTTTTCCCTTTCTTTTGCCTAGTTAATTTCTATTCATCCTTCAGGGCTTAGCTCATTCTATCTTCTTCAGTGAAGTTTCCCTTGGCACACTGGATTCAGCCCCTTTAACCATTTATATGCTTTCATTTTACTTAGACTTCTCTTTGGTAGCACTTATAATTTTAATTAAGTAATTATGTCAACGTGTATTTAAAGCCTATCTCCCCTGTCAGAATATAAACTCCATGATGACATCTGTCTTATTCAACACTGTTTCCCTAATAACTTCTGAATTATTCCTCAGACTCAAAAACAGGAAGAAAAGATATTATGGGTGATGCATTAAGTAACTCCCAACACAGTTGCATATTAGGCTCTTAAATACCTGTTTGTTTGCTTTTCTTCTACTTATGCGGTTGAGGGCCATGTGCTAGCGATGGTTAATAACTGTTTTCTAAAAAGATGAGGACTAAGATCCTGTTATCCAATGAACAGGAAAAAATGTTAAAAAAGCACTTGAAGTGAGAGATTAGCCAGTGTGTCTCTGTAAAACACAAGGGAAATGATATCCATATTATTTTGTATTTAAAATGCCTTATTTTTATGCATGCTCCATCAATAATAAGTACTTTAACTAGAATTTACCAAGTTCTTGCTCTTCATAAATTGACAGCCTCTTATTTTGTAGGTTATAGTGCCATCATGTGGATACTTCATTTTCCTAAAATAAAATGTAACATTTTTGTAACAGAGACTAGAAAACTATGATTGGGAAACACAGCCATTCCCACACCCAGGCAAAACAACTTATAATTCAGTACTGGTTCCTAAGACCAGCTGTGTATAGATTCACTTGGGGACTTCTGAATCTGAGTTGTAAGCGTGCAGAATTTGGAAGCATTCATTTAAATGGTAAAAGAAGCCTTACAAGAAGATGTGGCTGGGATATTGGGATATACATATGCATATAGCTGATTCACTTTGTTATACAGCAGAAACTAACACAACGTTGTAAAGCAATTATGCTCCAATAAAGATGTTTAAAAAAAAAAGAAAGAAAAAAGAAACCTTACAAATAAAATAGCTTGAAGATTCATGCAGTCCCTATGGATGGTCAGGTTTTTTTTTTCTTAACTTACGTTTATTGGTTTATTGTAAAGGATACAGGTGAATAGCTAGACGAAGCTAGATGAATAGGTACATAGGTCTGGAAGGGTCCCAAGTGCAAGAGCTTCTGTCCCTTGGAGTTGGGGTGTGTTTACCAACCTGGAAGCTCTCAGAATCCCATAGTTTAGAGATTTTAAGGAGGCTGCGTCATGCAGGTAAACACCAGCTCCCTTTCCTCCCTGGAAGTTGAAAGTTCCAAGCTTCAAATCATGGCTTGGTCTTTCAGGTGACCAGACCCCAGACCAGAAGCTATCCAGGAGGCCACCGACAGTTACTTCATTAGAACAAAAGATGCTTCTACTTTTTATGGCTGAGTAATATTCCATTGTATTGGGTTGGTCAAAAAGTTCGTTCAGGTTTTTCTGCACCACCTTACTGAAAAACCCAAATGAACTTTTGGCCAGCCCAGTATATATGTACCACATCTTCTTTATCCATTCCTCTGTTGATGGACATTTAGGTTGCTTCCATGTCCTAGCTATTGACATATATACACTATTGATACTATGTATAAAATAGATAACTAATGAGAACCTACTGTATGGCACAGGGAACTACTCAGTGCTCTGTGGTGACCTAAATGGGAAGGAAATCCAAAAAAGAGGGGATATATGTATATGTATAGTTGACTCACTTTGCTGTACAGCAGAAACTAACACAACATTGTAAAGCAACTATACTCTGATGAAAATTAATTTTAAAAAAAGATGCTTCTATCACTCAGGAAATTCCAAGGGACTTAGGAGCTCTGTGTCAGGAACCAGGGGCAGTGACCATATATATATTTCTTATTATGTTACAATTAGCCATTCTATAGGTGCACTGAGGTATCTCACTGTCATTTTTTTTTTGCATTTCCCCAGTGACTAAGGATGTTAAGTTGAGTAATGTTTCATGTGTTCATTTTCCCTCTCTATATCTTTGGTGAAGTGTCTTTGCTCATTTTTTAATTGGTTTTTAAATTTTCTTACTATTGACCTTTGAGAATTATTTACACATTCTGGATGAAAGTCCTTATTATATGTGTTTTGCAAGTACTTCCTCCCTGTCTCAGCTTGTATCTTTATTATCCTAATAATGGATTTCAAAGAGAAGTTTTTAACTTTGATGAAATCCAGTCTATTAATTTGTTATTTTATGGATCAAGCCTTCAGTGTCATACCTAAAAAATCTTTTCCTAAAGAACAAAGATTTTTCTTGTATGTTTTCTTCTGGAAGAATAATAATTTCAGGTTTTACTGACCAGGTTTTTAAAATTTCCTTTATTTATGGTTAGGAGGCTGTGAAAAAGAAATCATGGGCCAAAGTCTTTTTGCCATGTTCTGAAAAGGCAATATCCAAAGGTAATACTCTTTACATTAATACCCATTTTAATATAAAGAGTAAACAGAATCATCTCAGACTTGCCCAGGAGAGCAATAAAGTCTAAGGAAAAGTCTTCTTTATCTCAGCACATGGCAAACTCATTGCTTAGGCCAAAAATCTGATTATAATCCCTGAGGTTTTTCTTTCTCTCACTTAGAAGTGGCAAACCCATTCATGCTACCTCTAAAATAATTCCCTAATCCATCCACTTCTCACTATCTTCTATTCTAAAAGCCCTAATCCAAGACACTAGCATCTCTTGCTGTGACATTGTGATAATATCCTAACTGGTCTCTCTGTTTCCATTCTTGCCCCCTGTTACGGACTGAATTGTGTCTCCCCACTCAAATTCATATGTCAGTGTCCCAACCCCCATTACCTCTGAATGTAATCATGTTTGCAGATAAGGTCTTTAAAGAGGTGATTAAATTAAAATGAGGCCCTTAGCATGGGGACCTAATCCTATATGACTAGTATTCTCATAAGAAGAGGGAGACGTCCCAGGAGTGTGTGCACAGAGGGGTGAACGTGTGAAGAGACAGGAAGCCATCTGCAAGCCAAGGAGAGGGGCCTGGAACAGATGCTCCCTTTATGGCCCTCAGAGGAAACCAACCCACCGGCTCCTTGATCTTGGATTTCCGGCCTCCAAAACTGTGAGAAAACAAATTTCTGTTGTTTAAGGCAACCCAGTTCATTGTATTTTTGTTGAGGCAGCCCTAGAAATCCAATACACCCTTCTACAGCCTAGTGAATTTTCAAAATATGGTAAACCAAATCATATTGTTACCCATGCTTAAAAGCCTCCAGAGATTTCCTAATGTGGTTAAAATGAAATCTAAACTTCTTACCGTAGCGTACAAGGTCCTACAAGACCTGGTCTTTGTCTTCCTTTTCAATTTCATGCTGTAATACTCTCCTCTTTGCTCGCTATGCTCTGATCATACTGGCTGTCTTTCTAGTCCACAAACACACCAAACTCATGTCTTCTTCAGGCTTTTTTCATTTGCTGTTTCCTCTCTGGAAATCTTGTTCTGTAGATCATTGTGTGACTGGCACCTTCTCTGTTCAGAGAGGCCTTTGCTAATCATCTTAGCTAACACATTACCCCCATCACTTTATTCCATTACTGTGTTTAATTTTCTTTATTAATTGCTAGATTTCAATGACCTTTTTCATTTCTTTACCTGGTTATTATCTGCCTCTCCTCACTAGAATGTAAGTTCACTGAGGCCAGGACCCTATGAATGCTGTGCCTGGCACCTAGGACATTACATGACACATAGTAGGTATGCAATAACAACACAGTGAATGAAAGAAGGATGTGTAAATACGTGCATAATTCAGCCTGGTTGAAGTGTTTCGGGTTTTTTTTTAAAAAAAATTAATTCAATAAATATTGACCACCTTTGTGACAACTGACAAGTTCTAAGGAGACTCAGGCAGTCCTATGGAGAGGCCAGACGGACCACATGGAAACAAGGCCTCCTCCCAGCAGTCATGGAGGGACTGAGGCCTCTGCCAACAGCAATGCGGGTGAGCCCAGAAGCAGATCTTCCAGCCAGTCAGCCCTTCAGTGACTGGAGCCCAGGCCAGTATCTTGACTGAAATCTCGTGAGAAACCCCAAGCAAGAACCATTCAGCCAAGCCCCTCTGAAATGCCTGACCCACAGAACCCGGGAGAAAATAAATATTTATTCTTTTAAGCCAGTGAGTTTGGGGATAATTTGTTGCACAGCAACAGATAACTGATAGATTCACAAACCTGGAATCTAGGATTCGTCCTTGATAACTTTCTCCTCCTTCAATTCCAATGTCAAAGCCATCTACCCATCTCCCAAATCTTCCATTTCTCCCTGTCTTTCCCTCCACTATCCTAGTCAGTTCTCTCTTAGGCAAGTGCAATAATTTTTAAACTGTTCAGACTGCATCCATTTTGGCCTCTAGTTCTCCACGCGGAGGCTAAAGTGTTCTCTTCCAAACGCACAAATCTCATGAACTCCTCACTTCCCTCTAAATACTTACAATGATAAGTGCTAAATTCAAGGTAATCTCAGAGATTACAGTACACAGAAAGGAGCAACAGGGCTTCCCTGGTGGCGCCGATGCAGGGGACGCGGGTTTGCGCCCTGGTCCGGGAAGATCCCACACGCTGCGGAGCGGCTAGGCCCGTGAGCCATGGCCGCTGAGCCTGCGCATCCGGAGCCTGTGCTCTGCAACGGGAGGGGCCACAACGGTGAGAGTCCTGCGTACCAAAAAAAAAAAAAAAAAGAGGAGCAACAAACTTATTGCGAGTAGGAGTCAGGTCTCCTACTTTTTTATTAATAATTTTTCAATAGGTAATATATGAACATGGTACATAATTTTGATGACACCAGAGGGCATACCATGAAAGGTACAACTCTCTCCTGTCTCTATGCCCCCAGTTCATTCCAGAGGCTACACTTATGTAGTTTTTGAATATATCTTTCTAGATGTACTTTATAAATATCTATTGACAGTTATGGGAAGTGCTTGAAGTAACCTACCCTTGTCTCTAAAATCTTGACCTTCAGCCTGCTTTCAAACCCATTTCTTATAAATTCCTTTTCAGGTCATAACCACTCTGCTTTCAAAACCATGTAAAGGCAATGCAGATATATTTTATCCTTTTTCTTTATTGCCAGAAGGAGTTATAATGATAAGAGCAAACCCACACATTTTGATTTAGCCTCCAGCCCTCTAACCCTTTAATTCTTTGTTTCAATAATTGTTGAGGATATATTTTTTTCTCATCTTTCATAACTCTCTACATATAAAATACATTGTCTCATGCCAACATCTCATTTTGCGTGTGAAATTTTTTTTCTTACACTGTTTGTTGTTGTTTTTAATTTAAGGAGGCTGCTTCTTTCAGGATCCAGGTTCATGGCTTCTCATAAAACTTGTGACTAACATTAGTTGTACTCCCTTTGTTGGATATAATTATTTAATTTTTTTGTAACCTAAATCCAGGCCATCACATTTAACCCTTGTTAAATATCATGCTGTTTGTTTCATTTCTGGAACCTGAGTATATCTTTAAGAATCTTGATTCTGCAATGACCTACAAATTGAATTAATTTGACATTGATTTACTGAGTGCCTAGTATTTGCACATTACTATGCTTTCCTAAAATTTCACCTATCTTTAGCACAACTAAGAATTAGAAGAGAAGGCCAGCAATCCCTTCTTCCCCACCACACCAAGGTTCTAGGCAACCGAGAAAAATGAGGAGTCAAAAAGACTGAGAAAGCAAAAAGGGCAGGAAAGAAAAGAGAAGGAGGCCAGAAAGTCAAGAGGCTAAGCTCAATGGGAAAAGTAGAGAAATGTCTTGCACCACCTTCTGAGCTGTGTGTGTTTCATAAATGTGTATGTATGTTTGTGTCATAGTAACATTGTTTTTGTACAGCTAATAGACTGTATTTAAGCTCTTCCAGATGTCAGAGACAGAAATGATTTACCATAACGTTAATGAATCTTGAATTTCCTTTCCAAGGCCCTCTGTGGGGCTCTAACGTGTTTTTAATTTGTAATTTTATATTCTTTTTCTTAAAGATGACCCTTCCAATCCCAGATCTGGTGAGGTTACATTTTACCGTGAAGTTTTAGGATAAATAGAGGGGGAAGGATGAATGGGGGACAGAATATGAGGTCAATGTTAGTTCAGACGGGCTGAATGAAAATGTTTTGAGTCAAGTAGATTTTTTGTGGGACTACCCGGAAGTCTCATTGGTTTCTGGCTTTGATCATTTGTAAAAATCCAACAGATTAGACACTGAATGAAAAAATATCAAGGGAGCTTTGCATACTGATTAGAGAGCTTTTCATACTGATTTTACAACTAGTTCTTTCCCTTAATAGCATTATTCACTTTAGGTTTTATGGAATTTCAACAATTTGGACTGGAAATAACGTTGAATGTCACCTAGTTCAAGTTTCTTATTTTATTACTGAGACACAGACATTTAAATGACTTGTGTGATGTTACAGCTACAAAACAGATCTCCTGTTTCTTGTGCTCTATTATGTCTACTCCCTCTAATTAGAAACTATTCCCTTTGGTGTGCTAAAATGAGAGCAATAAGCTGAACACTAGCTGTGCTACTACCAATGTCAAAAACAGCTGCTCTATTCAACATCCATTTACGATAAAAACTCTCCAGAAATTGGGCATAGAGGGAACTTACCTCAACATAATAAAGGCCATATATGACAAACCCACAGTAACATCACACTCAACAGTGAAAAGCTGAAAGCATTTCCTCTGAGATCAGGAATAAGACAAGGATGCCCACTCTTGCCTCTTTTATTCAACATAGTTTTGGAAGTCCCAGCCACGGCAATCAGAGAAGAAAAAGAAATAAAAGGAATCCAAATTGGAAAAGAAGAAGAAAAACTGTCACTGTTTGCAGATGACATGACACTATACATAGAACATGCTAAAGACACTACCAATTGTCAATTGGGGGAGACAGACATTAAAAAAACATCGTGCAAATAATTACTTGATTATACTTGTGATAAGGGTTATAAAGAAAAGTACAAAAGATTATAAGGACGTGAAACAGGAACCCGATCACGTCTAAGGAGCAGGTTGGCGCTCCTGAACAAGAAACTTTTAAGCTAAATCTTGAAGGATGGTAGAAGTTATCTTGGAGAAGAGTCAGTACAGAATTGTTCTGGGCAAGGGATGCTTGTGGAAAGGCTCTGCATTATGAAGGAGTCTGGCATCTGAGGAAGTGCAAGAGCACCAATGTGGCTGGAGCATGGTACACACAGAGAGAGCAGCCAAGGCTAGAAAATGAGGCAGGCGCCAGAGCACAAAGTCTCTTTTTTTTTTTTTTTTTTTTTTTTTGGTCAGGGGGCCCCCCCCCCTCGGGGCCCCCCC
>NW_020172994.1:459034-469605 GCF_003031525.2 Neophocaena asiaeorientalis asiaeorientalis | reverse complement strand
GGGATCTTCCCAGACTGGGGCACGAACCCGTGTCCCCTGCATCGGCAGGCGGACTCTCAACCACTACGCCACCAGGGAAGCCCACAAAGTCTCTTTTTAACTACTGTCTAGGAATTATAAGTTCCTCAGGTTAACTGTCTCATGCTAACCAGATTCACATGAGGCCCATTTCCAATCAGAAAATTAATTTAACAATTGATTCCAAAGCTTACTTCCGAAATCAAGAACATCAGATTGCTAAATAAGAATACAGAATTAGACAAACGTCTGCTGTGGAAATATGTAGACCCATATGGTCCAGTAACTTCCCATTTATTCAAATCATTCATTCATGCAATTAACATTTACTGAGTGTCCCATTAGACATGTTTCTGCCTTCTTATATATTCTCTAGTGCTTTGCATAGAGTAGTTGTTCAATAGCTTTTCGATCTAGTGTTGGCAGATTTTCCCCATGGGTCTCTCACATTTCTGCTCATCTTGCAGACAGAGGCACTGACTACTTTTGCTGCAGACGATGTTATCAAGGATGTTGTATAGCAAACAGTCCATTATAAAGCCGCTGCTTATTGAAGATTTGAGATTCCTAATCTCAGGGTTCCTGAGATATAACACAAACCCACTATGCGCTCAATGATCACCTGGGCTGCTTCATGTCATCCCTGTGGCACTTGTTGGGAGGGACATGAGAAACTAGTGTGAGTATGAAGCTCACGCTTCCTGCTCTGATGATGGACATAACAAAGTCCTTTGTCTCTGACCCAGGAGTTTTTGTGTCTTCTGACAGCATCCATGAAACTGTGGCAACTTATCTGCTTCCTAGTATAAATTCTCAGATCATTCACAGTGCCTGACATATAGTAAGGATGACCTACATGTGAATAGGTATGTTACAGTATGAAAGGGAAGGTGTTCATATAGAAGTATGAATAGCAATACTAGTTCAGCTTGGTGGTAGTGGTAGGAGGTTGGGAGAATACAGTCTTGTAGGATGAATAAAACTTTCACTCCTAGAAAAGAGTAAAAATATTCCTGAGAGAGGGAATATCTTTATTCCCAAATGCAAAGAGTCATTAAAGGGCCTGATGTGTCTAGAAATAGTTAAAAGCTTACTAACAGGATAAATTGGGTCGGTAGCAGGAGATAATATTGGAAAGTATCAGCCCATTAAAAGCAGGTATTCCAATACTATCAAATATGTTGTAATTGCACTGTTTTCTGACCTTATTTTCAAAATCAAATTTGCATTCAGGGAGGTAAACTTGCATCTCTGAGCAAACTGTTTAAATGTATAAATATGTTTAAATGTTTAAATATGTTTAATATGTTTAAATATGTTTAATATGTTTAATATGTTTAAATGTATAAATATGCTTGCTTTTTAAAAACCTTGTAAAACACATTAAACAAATAAATATTGGATTTTTTGACTTCTGTTTATGTCTCTTCTTACATAAAGTTTATTTTTCATAATGTATATATATACTTCTAACACATTTCAAAATGTTTGAAAAATGTCTATCCTAAGATCAAGTGCTATAGCTTAAGTTGTTTTTCTTTTCAAATATCAATCGTCACCTTTATAATTTATATATTATTTCCTAGCACAGATAGGTAAAGCCTATACATAAAATTGTGAAATGTGGAATCTGAAAGTAAACTTAGGACTCTTCCAGTCTAGTACTCTCTGTATGCTGGATTTAATTATTCTACCACTAAAGGTGAAAAATAATTTTCTTAATTATTAAAAAGCATTATACTAGGAGACATAATATTTCAATTTTCTGTTTTTCTTCCCACAAATTTTTACACAATTTGTGCTTTCTGTTTTTAAAAATGGAATTGAGGAGGCAGTTCAACACGAGGGCGTAGGAAGATCCTGCACTCACCTCCTCCCACAGACACACCAAATCCCCAGCTACATATGGAACCCCTCTGAAAAAGACCTGAAAACTAGCTGAATAGCTCCTGCACAACAAAGGACAAAAGGACCACATTGAGATGGGCAGGAGAGGCAAATACTCCACCCACAGTGTGGTGAACCACAATCGGGAAGGATCTCACAAGGATGGAGCTTCTCCCTAAGGAGCAAGGGGTTCACACCCCACATCAGGCACCACAGCCCTTGGGACCAGTATCAGAGAGATGAGCCACCAGAACATCTGGCTTTGAAAACCAATGGGGCTTACCTCCAGGAGGCCCAAAATGCTGTAGGGAGTTGAGACTCTGCTCCTAAAGGGTTCAAGTGCAAACTCACTCACCTTGGGGCCCAGTGCAAAAGCAGTGATTTGAAAAGCACCTAGACCATATGTGAAGGAGACTCATTTGCTTATCATAAATCGTCTGTCACTGGGGAAAGGGCCTGTTGGGACTCTCTCTGGGGACAGAGGCACTGGTGGGTGCCATTTTTGCACTCTTGCTCTACCTTGCTAGTGCCAGCAATGTGCCCCACCCTGGTGCTCTACTGCGACACCTCTAAAGCTGGTGTGGTGCACGGAGTCCACCCAGGGGATGCCCCTTGAATGACTGGCTCTGGTGGTGGTGGGAGGGGCTTGCATTTATGGAACCCATGGGACTAAAACAATCAGAGAGACAATTCTTGGCATGCTACCACCCCCAGGGCATGGCACAGATAGCAGATAGCAGACTGAAACACACCCTCAGTCTTGCTGTGAAAAAGGCCTGTTTACTTGTCCTGGAGCCTCAGCCTGATGAGCAGGTTTACCACACATCTAGAGGCTACAGAGGTGCTATCAAAGAACAGAGGCCATCTTTGTGCTCTCCCCTGGCCTTGCTACAGCTCACCAGTACCTCCCAGAAAGAAGCTTATACATTCGTCTGGAGTCCCAGATTTTGCAACTTTGCCAAGATGACACCTCAATATCACCTTGTCTGGAGGCCAGCAGGGTTTACAATTGCAGTCCCACAGGACTGTATATATTTTCACACTTTAAAAGATGCTGCCAGAGGGTGACTTTCAATCAGCCTAAGGTGCAAAATAAGATTCAATCTATGCTCATGGATTGGAAGAATTAATATTGTTAAAATGTTCATACTACCCAAAGCAATCCATAGATTTAATGCAATTCCTGTCAAAATTCCTATGGCATTTTTCACAGGAACAGCACAAATAATCCTAAAATTTCTATGGCACTGACAAAGATCCCAAATAGCCAAAGCAATCTTGAGAAAGAAGAACAAAACTGGAGGCATCACGTGATGTGATTTCAAACTATGTTACAAAGCTACAGGAATCAAAATGGTATGGTATTGGCATAAAAATAGACACATAGATCAATGGAACAGCATAGAGAGGCCAGAAATAAACAACAAAGAAAACAAGAATATACAATGGGGAAAGGACAGCCTTTCTATAAATGGTGTTGGGGATAAACAACAAGGTCATACTGTATAGCACAGGGAACTATATTCAATATTCTGTGACAAACCATAATGGAAAAGAATATATATATATATATATACACACACACATATATAAAACGGAGTCACTTTGCTGTACAGAAGAAATTAACACAACATTATAAATCAACTATTCTTCAATAAAGTTTAAAAAAATGGGGCTGGGAAAACTGGAAGGCTACATGCAAAAGGATGAAATTAGACTACTATCTTATAGCACACACAGAAATTAACTCAAAATGGATTAAAGACGTGAATGTAAGGCCTGAAACCATAGAACTCCTAGAAGAAAGCATAAGCCAGGGGCTTTCCTGGTAGTCTAGTGGTTAAGACTCTGCCCTTCCAATACAGGGTGCACGGGTTCGATCCCTGGTCGGGGAACTAGGATCGCACATGCTGCAGCGCAGACAAAAAGAAAGAAAGAAAGAAGAAAGTATAAGCTGTAAGCTCCTTGACATCTATCTTGGCAATGTTTTTTTTGGATCCGACTTCAACAGCAAGGGCAACAAAAGCAAAAATAAACAAGTGGGACTTCATCAAACTAAAAAGCTCCTGCACAGCAAAGGAAAAGGCAACCTACTGAATGGGACAAGATATTCGCAAATCACATATCTGATAAGGGGTTAATATCCAAAAGTATAAACAATTCATACAACTCAATAAGAAAAAAATATCCAATTTAAAATGCGCAGAGAATCTGAATAGACATTTTTCCAAAGAAGAGATACAGATGGCCAACAGGCACATGAAAGGATGCTCAACATCACTACTCATCAGAGAAATAAAAGACCAAACCACAAAGAGATATCACCTCACACCTGCTGTCACGGTTAGTATCAAAGAAACAAGAAATAACAAGTGTTGGTAAAGATGTGAAGAAAAGGGAATGCTCGTGCACTGTCAGTGGGAATGTGAAATGGTGCAGCCACTGTAGAAAACAGTATGGAGTTTCCTAAAAAAATAAAAATAAAACCAGCATATGATCCAGTAATTCCACTTCTGGGTATGAATCTGAAGAAAATGAAAGCTCTAATTCAAAAAGATGTATGCACACCTATGCTCATTGCAGCATTATTTACAATAGCCGAGATACGGTAACAACCTAAGTGTCCATCAATGGATGAATGGATAAAGAAGATGTGGATATATACACAATGGGATATAATTCAGCCATAAAAAAGAATGAAATTTTGCCATTTGTGACAACAGTGATGGACCTTGAGGGTAATGTGCTAGGTGAAATAAATCAAATGGAGAATGACAAAAACTGAATGACTTCATTTACATGTGGAATCTAAAA
This sequence comes from Neophocaena asiaeorientalis asiaeorientalis, assembly GCF_003031525.2. NCBI lineage: Eukaryota > Metazoa > Chordata > Mammalia > Artiodactyla > Phocoenidae > Neophocaena > Neophocaena asiaeorientalis. The sequence continues at coordinate 464,886 of NW_020172994.1, read as the reverse complement.
ACAAAACAAATGAACAAGCAAAACAAAACTCATAGATACAGGGAAGAGATTGGTGGTTGCCATAGAGGAGGGTGGTGAGTGTGGGCAAAAAGAAGGAGGTCAAGAGGTACAAACTTCCAGTTATAAAATAAATAAGTCATGGGGATGTAATATACAGCATGGTGACTATAGTCAATCATATTGTATTGCATATTTGAATGTTGCCAAGAAAAAAAAATTTGTAACTTTGTGTGGTGACAGATGGTAACTACACTTATTGTGGTGATCATTTCACAGTGTATACAAATATCAAATCATTATGTTGTACACCTGAGACTAATATAATGTTATATGTCAATTACAACTCAATACAAAAATAAACATATTAGCACTAAATTAGGACTTTCCCATGACTTAATTAGAAGATAGTAAGATAATTGAATAGAGAATAACATTTCCACTATATGATTCAATATCACTTAATGTCTTGTCCATGTGTTTTTAAACTTACTTAGCATACAACTCATGGTATATATTCTACACGTTTCTGAAAAAACTGGGACTCACCAATGACCAATGATGAAGAGGTTCAGTGGGAGAGATGGGGGTAGATAGATACTCACAATACACTTGCACACTTGGGACACTTGTTTCTATACTTTTTGCCATCTAGGCCATAGAACGTGTGAGTATCCTACTCCTCACTTGGTTCTGAAATTCACTGTAGAGTTTGTGGAAATTGAAGAAAATATTTTTAGAGTGGGTTTCTACCCTTCCTGCACCTTTGCTTATGATGAAGAACAAGTGAGGAATAAATAATGCAGAGTAAGAAGAAAAAAGTGATTACATGTAGCAGTAAATCAATAAGTATTTACAAATTTCCATAATGGACTCAGAATTGTCCTGGCACTATGGTGGGTCTGTAAATATCCATCATCATTCTCCTGAGGGTGTTTGTAATCTAGTTGCAGAAGAAAGCTGACAAAATTGATAGAGACCAATAGAAATGTTTGTGTTGCATTGCACACCACAATCTATAAAAGCTATGAAAGATCAAAGGTGAGGAGATTCAATAGATCTAGAAGGGGAGGCTTCTGGAGGAACTGAGAATGTTGCCGAGTCTTCGTGGGAACGAAGGAAATCCTACCATTTGTGATGACTTGGATGAAACTTGAGGGCATTATGCTAAGTGAAATAAGTGAGACAGAGAAAGAAATACTGTGTGATCTCCACTTATATGTGGAATCTAAAATGTCTGAACTCATAGAAACAGAGAGTAGAGTGGTGGTTACCAGCGGCTGGGGAAAGGGGAAATGGGGAAATGTTGGTCAAAGGGTACAAACTTCCAGTTATAAGATGAATATGTTCTGGGGGTTTAATGTACAGCGTGGTGATTATAGTTAACAATACTGCCTATATACTTGAAAGCTGCTAAGACAGTAGATCTTAAATATTCCCACTACAAAAAGGAAATGTTAATTATGAGGTGATGGACATGTTAGCTAAACTGTGGTGATAATCATTTCACAATATGTAAGTGTATCAAATTAACACATTGTACACCTTAAACTCTTACAAGGTTATGTGTCAGTTATATCTCAACAAACTTGAAAAATGTAATTTAAGAAAAATATGCAAAAAATTTTTAAAAAATAGAATCTACATAAGATAGCATCTGAATTAGGATAAAACTACGTATCAACTGTTAAAATTGTAAAAAGTAATCATTTTATGATATTCCTGTAGGAGTATCTTGACTTCCAGGCACTGTATCTCTTACACAAGTTTAACTTCTCCAACTCCTGACTTTCATGGATGAGGAACACGAGACTTCCTTGAAGGTTATGAGAGCTGCTCAGATGGAAGACTGAAAACTGTGTTGTGAATACATTCCCTGCTTCCCACTACCCAGAAGTCCTCTTCTCCCATTTCCTCTTTCTCCTTATTCTCACTACCAGGTACCCATCCACAGATAGGCATTGTCTTTCTCTCCTGTTCTTTTCTGGGGTAGATTGGTCAGAAATGACTGGGTAAACTGGAGGAAAACTTAAACAAGAAAGAACTTGGACAAGAGCCCATGGTGACGTGGAAAGAAGCAGAGTGATATAAAGGAGTAGTATGAGAGAGCTTGTCGGGGTGATGGAGCTCTTCTGAATCCTGATGGTGGGGCTACACTGTTCTGAACGTTGTTAAAACTGATAGAAATGTACATCTCTCGCCCAATCAATTTTACTGCATGATAACTTAAAATAAAAATAAATAAAGAAGTGTGAAACAGTGCAAGGAGGTCAGACTTCTTGTCTTTCCTATCTTCTTCAACAGTCATAAGGGAAATGTGATGAGGATCTAGTCTACAAAGTGGCTACTTGTTAGAAATATTCAATAGTATAGGTAAAAAGACCCACCACACTTACACATGGGCTGATTTCTAAGACTACATACATATTGTATGAATATGTGAATGTTTCACTTTTTCTCTTTTTTTTTTTTACCAGCAAAATACATCTTTTTGGAGCAAGAGGTTGCTAACTTTTTTTAGGTACGTGTGATATGTGAATATTTTTATTAAATGATAAACCATTGTGCAATTTTCAGTATATTATTAGTCTTATTGCCTGACCTGTAGAGATCTAGATAAGCAAACCGTAAGGTTAAAAGGGTCAATTTTTTTTTTTCTTTCTGGGCTCATATTCTATTTACTGGCTCTTAACCTTGCCATACCTAAATATGCTATCTTAGAAATCCCGTTGCATAATCTTGCATTGTTCCTGTCTCCAACATGGGTGCTGAGCAGACTAAGCACTTAGGACCCATTGGGCACAAGTTAACTCCATTGATTGACCTCCTTCCTTTGTCCAGAGATTGTGACTTTACCAGTTACCCTTTCACTAAATTAGCTTCCTTCTAGACTTGCCACATTTGAGTTGCTCTGCGCTCTTTACCCGTTTCTCCTAGAACGAGATGGTCCACATTTCTTATTTTTATTAAGTTACAAGTTTTCCCATCTTCTCTGTTATCACACTTATTTGGGTGGATCATGACTCATGTTCTACTCTAGTGACACATTTTTTTGGTATTTAATTATAATTTTATTAATTAGATTTTTTAACATCTTTATTGGAGTATAATTGCTTTACAATGGTGTGATATTTTCTGCTTTATAACAAAGTGAATCAGCTATACATATACATACATACCAATATCTCCTCCCTCTTGTGTCTCCCTCCCACCCTCCCTATCCCACCCCTCTAGTTGGTCACAAAGCACTGAGCTGATCTCCTTGTGCCATGCGGCCGCTTCCCACTAGCTATCGGTTTTACATTTGTTAGTGTATATATGTCCATGCTTCTCTCTCCCACTGCGTCCCAGCTTACCCTTCCACCTCCCCATGTCCTCAAGTCCATTCTCTATGTCTGAGTCTTTATTGCTGTTCTGCCCCTAGGTTTTTCAGAACCTTTTTTTTTTTTTTTTTATGTTTTTTTAGATTCCATATATATGTGTTAGCATATGGTATTTGTTTTCCTCTTTCTGACTTACTTCACTCTGTATGACAGACTCTAGGTCCATCCACTTCACTACAAATAACTCAATTTTGTTTCTTTTTATGGTGGAGTAATATTCCATTGTATATATGTGCCACATCTTCTTTATCCATTCAGATAGTGAACTTTATGGGTATTTCTTTTTTTTTTTAATTTTATTGAAGTATAGTTGATTTACAATGTTATGGGGTGTTTCTTTGAAATGAGCTCTCTTTCGACACAGCTTTGATCTTCTTAACTTTCCTGTCTGAATGTGACTGCAAAGAAATATAAAGCATTCATAGGTAATTTTTTTTTTTTAATTTAAAAGAGGAGGACTTCCCTGAGGGCGCAGTAGTTCAGAGTCCGCCTGCCAAAGAACGGGACATGGGTTCGAGCCCTAGTCCGGGGAGATCCCACAGGCCACGAAGCAGCTAAGCCTGTGCGCCACAACTACTGAGCCTGAGTGCCCTAGAGCCTGTGCTCCCCAACAAGAGAAGCCACCGCAATGCGAAGCCTGCGCACCGCAAGGAAGAGGAGCCCCTGCTCGCTGCAACTAGAGAAAGCCCGTGCACAGCAACGAAGACCCAATGCAGTGAAAAATAAATAAATAAGTGTATATAAAATAAATAAATACAAGAGGATACTTTTCCTTTTCTTTTTAAATAGCTTTCAACCAGAATTGTCTGGGAGAGGCATAGATGTAAACTTTGCATCTGGTTCCACCTTCCCACATGGAAAACTCTCATGGGTTCTCAGCTTTTCTGATTAGAGACCCTGGACTTTTTCTAAGTGTACAGTTAAATGACGTTTTTTAAAATTAACAGACTTTATTTTTTAGAATAGTTTTAGATTTACACAGAAATTGAGCAGGTAATAGAGTTCCCACATCCCCTCTCCCTTCACCCCCAGTTTTCCCTATTAACATCTTACATTGAGAGGGCACATTTGTTACAATTAATGAATGTATTTTGATACATTATTATATATCCATATAATCCATATGTTTCAAATTTCCTTAGTTTTTACCTGATGTCCTTTTTCTTCTTTTTTTTTTTTTTTTGGCTGCACCACGTGGCATGTTGGATCCTAGTTCCCAGACCAGGGATCAAACCCGCGTCCTCTGCACTGAAAGCGCAGAGTCTTAACCACTGGACTGACAGGGAAGTCCCCCTAATGTCCTTTTTCTGTTCCAGGATCCTCTGCAGAAACCCCATATTACATTCAGCAGTCATGTTTCCTCTTGGCTGTGACAGTTTCTCAGACTTATCTTGTCTCTGCTTGTTTGTTTTTTTCTTTCAGATTTATTGAGATAGGACTTATCTTGTTTTTGATGACCTTGACAGTTTTGAGGCGTGCTGGTCAGGTATTTTGTAGAATGCCCCTCTACTGGAATTCTTCTCATGATTAGACTGGAATTTTAAGTTTGGGGGAGGAAGATCACAGGTGTGAAGTGCCAGTCTCCTCACATCACATCAAGGGGACATACTATCAGCAGTGCGTTATCATTTTTAACGTTGACCTTAATCATCTGGCTGATGTGACGTTTGTCAGGTTTCTCCACTGTGAAGTTACTCTTTTAAATTCTCTTTTTGTACTGTGTTCTTTGGAAGGAAGTCACTTTTCCTGGTCTATACTTAAGCAGTGGGGACTTATGCTCCCCTTCCTTTAGATGATATACCTACATAATTTATTTGGAATTCTCCTGCACAAGATTGTTTCTTCCCTCTCACGTAATACTTTATTCAGTCATTCATTTACATTAGTATGGACCCATGGATATTTGCTGTATTCTGTGGGTTATAATCTTTGACTCCTTTATTTTCTTGCTCACATAGTTCTAGCTTTGGCTGATGGGAGCTCTTTTGGTCGGCTCCTGTGCCCTTTCACATACTCTTATCAGTGTGGATGTTTTTATTTTGGGGCACTTCCCTACTTTCTTACACTACACTACAAGACGTTCAGGCTCATCTTGTACACTTCCTGCCCTAGGCCTAAGTCAGATGTTTCTCCAGAGATGAACCTTGCACTTTTATAAGCACAAAACAGCTCCTTAATTAGCTATTCCAAACGTAAAAACTGTTCTTCAATCTCTTTTTCTTTTTTAGTTTACTAGAAACAGAAGATGGAAAAATGTTTTAATAAATGACGTAGCCATGAAATGCAAATTTCCAGTAAAGGTTTAAGAAAAGATGATTCAGATTTGGTATGTAGATTATAAAAATGAGACAAGGGGCTTCCCTGGTGGCACAGTGGTTGAGAGTCCGCCTGCCGATGCAGGGGACATGGATTCGTGCCCCGGTCCGCGAAGATCCCACATGCCGCGGAGCGGCTGGGCCCGTGAGCCATGGC
>NW_020172994.1:448538-458931 GCF_003031525.2 Neophocaena asiaeorientalis asiaeorientalis | reverse complement strand
AAAAAAAAGGGGGAAAAAAAAAAAAAAAAAAAAAAAAAAAAAAAAAAAAAAAAAAAAAAAAAAAAAAAAAAAAAAAAAAAAAAAAAAAAAAAAGAGGCAAATTATTTGAAATCATAAGTCCCAGAGAAACCAGGGGTCTTTGGGTTTCATGTCTATAAAGGAAGCTTAGAAGGACAGAAAATGATTCTGGTTGGGCTCCTCAAATAGTAGGTACTATTTGCAGATTATGAAATGAACTTGGAAAATTTTGAAAGAGGAAACTATGTCCACTCACAAGTGGAAAATGAATAGAAATAGACCTACTTTGTTTACTGAGTTATGTAATGACAGTTTAAGGTATCCAACTTAAAATGTTTTTCATTAATTTACCTCTTTAAATATTAATTTATAAGTTACTTTGCCTGTCTAAGAATTATTTAGGTGTTCTCATAAGGACCAACATCAGAAAGATTTTGAACCGAAGATAGCTGGCTACAAAGTAGCATATCTATTGTCATATGATCTGATTTGTGTAAACATATTTAATCATATTCATAAAAAATCTTGAGGAATATTTATCAACCTAAACATGGTTATCTATTTCTGTAATATTGGTAGGTTTTTGGTGTTTTTTTTTACAAAAAGGCATTTATTACTTTTGAAATTGGAAAAAAATAAAGGAATTCAATAAACATTACAGAAAGCCAAAATACATTTTTAAAGTAATATGTGTAGCTTTTGCTAAAAAATAAAAGAAGGAGAGGACTCAGAGATGAACTAGGGTTTGAGGTTTGGTTTGGAGGTAAAGGCCAAGTATTGCTTGAAGCAGTGTCTTGAAGGATTGACTAGAAGGGAGACATTTTTTTTTTTTCCTGGAATGACAAAGTAATCTCAATTTAATATTAGGGCTTTATATGCTATAACGTTTTTAGAAATGTAATTTCCCTATTACCCAGGTTGGGTAAGATATAAATTCTAGAAAGGTCTCTAGCATTTAGAATGGAGGACTGTTACAGTGATTCATACTTGGCACTCTCTGTATTAATCCACACCTCCAGCTAGAGTTTGCAAGGAAAATGGTGAGAGCAGAGGTGCTTCATGAGTTCAGGGCAACTGTTCTCAAAATTCTGGTCCCTGGACCACTTTACACTCTTAAATATTATTGAGGAACTCAAAGAGCTATGTTTATGTGGGTGATATCTAGCACTAGTTCCCATATTAGAATTCAAAACAGAAATTAAAAACACTTAATTATTAATTTAAAAAAGAACAACACATTTTAACATAAACTGCATGTCTTTATGAAAAATAATCACATTTTCCAAAATAAAAGAAATTCTTTGAGTTTTCATTCTTTTAGTGAGAAGAATGGCACTGCTTTCTGTTTTTGTGTTTCTCTTTAATATCTGGCTAAATAAAAGATAGCTAGATTCCCTATGATTGAGGTATATGAAGAAAATAGGAGGTCTTAGGAGAAGAATTTAATAGTCTTTTTGGGTAATTGTGGATATTCTTCTCTGATACTACAGAAAATTTGACAAGTGGACATTTCTTAAAGGTTACTTGCAATGAAAATCTGAAACCGTATCAGGTAATGTTTTGTACTCTGTTTTTTATATATGTGTAAACACAGACACACACACCCCTATCTATCCATTGGTCTGTCTTTCACTTTGAATCAATCTTTTAACCATGCATGATTTTGAAATGTCCTGCATTGGTCATTTGGAAAATATTGGTTCACTGTATCATGTACATCTTCCATATGTTGAGATATCTTATCATACAGTATCAAAAAATTACGACCATTAATAATGCTACAGTCTCATCGGAAAAGTCTTTAAGATGTCAAGCTCATGGCAGTGATAGAAGACATTTTCACGTATTGAGGTATGGTGAAAATATTCCGGCTTATACATGATTTGGCTTGAACTTTAGACTAACTAGAACAGGCCGTCTTGGAGATTGGTTCAAGATGGCGGAGTAGAAGGACGTGCTCTCACTCCCTCTTGCGAGAACACTGGGAATCACAACTAACTGCTGAACAATCATCGACAGGAAGACACTGGAACTCACCAAAAAAGATACCCCACATCCAAACACAAAGGAGAAGCCACAATGAGATGGGAGGAGGGGCGCAATCACAGCAAAATCAAATCCCATAATTGGTGGGTGGGTGACTCACAAACTGGAGAACACTTATACCACAGAAGTCCACCCACTAGAGTGAAGGTTCTGAGCCCCATGTCAGGCTTCCCAACCTGGGGGTCCGGCCACGGGAGTAGGAATTCCTAGAGAATCAGACTTTGAAGGCTAGTGGGATTTGATTGCAGGACTTAGACAGGACTGGAGGAAACAGAGACTCCACTCCTGGAGGGCACACACAAGGTAGTGTGCACATCAGGACCCAGGGGAAGGAGCAGTGACCCCAGGGGAGACTGAACCTGACCTACCTGCTAGTGTTGGAGGGTCTCCTGTGGGGGCGAGGGTGGCTGTGTCTCACCGTGGGGACAAGGACACTGGCAGCAGAAGTTCTGGGAAGTACTCCTTGGTGTGAGCCCTCCCAGAGTCTGCCATTAGCCCCATGAAAGAGCTGGATAGGCCTAGACCTAGGGACACATACAGACTGAAAGTGAGGGGATGGAAAAAGATATTCCATGCAAATTGAAATCAAAAGAAAACTGGAGTAGCAATACTCATATCAGATAAAATAGACTTTATTTTATTTTATATTTTAAATTATTTATTTTTGGCTGTGTTTGGCCTTTGTTGCTGCGTGTGGGCTTTCTCTAGTTGCGGCGAGTGGGGGCTACTCTTCATTGCAGTGTGTGGGCTTCTCATTGCAGTGGATTCTCTGGTTGCAGAGCACGGGCTCTGGGTGTGTGGGCTTCAGTAGTTGTGGCATGTGGGCTCAGTAGTTGTGGCTCACAGGCTCTAGAGAGCAGGCTCAGCAGTTGTGGTGCATGGGCTTAGTTGCTCCGTGGCATGTGGGATCTTCCCACACCAGGGCTCGAACCCGTGTCCCCTGCATTGGCAGGCATATTCTTTACCACTGCACAATCAGGGAAGCCCATAAAATAGATTTTAAAATAAAGAATGTTACAAGAGACAAGGAAGGACTCTACATAATGATCAAGGGATCAATCCAAGAAGAATATATAACAATTATAAATATATATGCACCAAACATAGAAGCACCTCAATACATAAGGCAACTGCTAACAGCTCTAAAAGAGGAAATCGACAGTCACACAATAAAAATGGGGGGCTTTAACACCTCACTTACACCAATGGGCAGATCATCCAAACAGAAAATTACTAAGGAAACACAAGCTTTAAATGACACAATAGACCACATAGATTTAATTGATATTTATAGGACATTCCATTCAAAAATAGAAGATTACACTTTCTTCTCAAGTGTGCATGGAACATTCTCCAGGATAGATCACATCTTGGGTCATAAATCAAGCCTCAGGAAATTTAAGAAAATTGAAATCATATTAAGCATCTTTTCTGACCACAACACTATGAGATTAGAAATCAATCACAGGGGAAAAAAAACGTAAGAAACACAAACACATGGAGGCTAAACAATACGTTACTAAATAGCCAAGAGATCACTGAAGAAATCAAAGAGAAAATCAAAAAATACCTAGAGACAAATGACAATGAAAACATGATGATCCAAAACTTATGGGATGCAGCAAAAGCAGTTCTAAGAGGGAAGTTTATAGCAATACAAGTCTACATCAAGAAACAGCAAACATCTGAAATAAACAATCTAACCATACACCTAAAGGAACTAGAGAAAGAAGAACAAACAAAACCCAGTTAGCAGAAGGAAAGAAATCATAAAGATCAGAGCAGAAATAAATGAAATAGAAACAAAGAAAACAATAGCAAAGATCAATAAAACTAAAAGCTTGTTCTTTGAGGAGAGAAACAAAATTGATAAACCATTAGCCAGACTCATCAAGAAAAAGAGGGAGAGGACTCAAATCAATAAAATTAGAAATGAAAAAGGAGAAGTTACAACAGACACTGCAGAAATACAAAGCATTCTAAAAGACTACTACAAGCAACTCTATGCCAATAAAATAGACTGTCTGGAAGAAATCGACAAATTCTTAGAAAGGTGTAACCTTCCAAGACTGAACCAGGAAGAAATAGAAAATATGAACAGACCAATCACAAGTAATGAAATTGAAACTGTGATAAAAATCTTCCAACAAAAGTCCAGGACCAGATGGCTTCACAGGTGAATTTTATCAAGCGTTTAGAGAAGAGCTAACACCCATCCTTCTCAAACTCTTCAGAAAGATTTCAGAGGAAGGAACACTCCCAAACTCATTCTATGAGGCCACCATTACCCTGATACCAAAACCAGACAAAGATACTACAAAAAAACAAAATTACAGACCAATATCACTGATGAATATAGATACAAAAATCCTCAACAAAATACTAGGAAACAGAATCCAACAACACATTAAAAGGTTCATACACCATGATCAAGTGGAATTTAGTTAGCAGAAGGAAAGAAATCATAAAGATCAGAGCAGAAATAAATGAAATAGAAACAAAGAAAACAATAGCAAAGATCAATAAAACTAAAAGCTTGTTCTTTGAGGAGAGAAACAAAATTGATAAACCATTAGCCAGACTCATCAAGAAAAAGAGGGAGAGGACTCAAATCAATAAAATTAGAAATGAAAAAGGAGAAGTTACAACAGACACTGCAGAAATACAAAGCATTCTAAAAGACTACTACAAGCAACTCTATGCCAATAAAATAGACTGTCTGGAAGAAATCGACAAATTCTTAGAAAGGTGTAACCTTCCAAGACTGAACCAGGAAGAAATAGAAAATATGAACAGACCAATCACAAGTAATGAAATTGAAACTGTGATAAAAATCTTCCAACAAAAGTCCAGGACCAGATGGCTTCACAGGTGAATTTTATCAAGCGTTTAGAGAAGAGCTAACACCCATCCTTCTCAAACTCTTCAGAAAGATTTCAGAGGAAGGAACACTCCCAAACTCATTCTATGAGGCCACCATCACCCTGATACCAAAACCAGACAAAGATACTACAAAAAAAGAAAATTACAGACCAATATCACTGATGAATATAGATGCAAAAATCCTCAACAAAATACTAGCAAACAGAATCCAACAGCACATGAAAAGGATCATACACCATGATCAAGAGGGATTTGTCCCAGGGGTGCAAGGATTCTTCAGTATATGCAAATAAATCATTGTGATACACCATATTAACACAATGAAGAAGAAAAATCATATGATCATCTCAATAGACGCAGAAAAAGCTTTTACAAAATTCAGCACCCGTTTAGGATAAAAACTCTCCAGAAAGTGGGCATAGAGGGAACCTACCTTAACATAATAAAGGCCATATACAACAAACCCACAGCAAACATCATTCTCAATGGTGAAAAACTGAAAGCATTTCCTCTAAGATCAGGAACAAGACAAGGATGTCCACTCTCACCACTATTATTCAACATAGTTTTGGAAGTCCTAGCCACGGCAATCAGAGAAGAAAAAGAAATAAAAGGAATACAAATTGGAAAAGAAGAAGTAAAACTGTCACTGTTTGCAGATGACATGATACTATACATAGAGAATCCTAAAGATGCCACCAGAAAACTACTAGAGCTAATCAATGAATTTGGTAAAGTTGCAGGATACAAAATTAATGCACAGAAATCTCTTGCATTCCTATACACTAATGATGAAAAATCTGAAAGAGAAATTAAGGAAACACTCCCATTTACCACTGCAACAAAAAGAATAAAATACCTAGGAATAAACCTACCTAGGGAGACAAAAGACCTGTATGCAGAAAACTATAAGACACTGATGAAAGAAATTAAAGATGATACCAACAGATGGAGAGATATACCATGTTCTTGGATTGGAAGAATCAATATTGTGAAAATGACTATACTGCCCAAAGCAATCTACAGATTCAATGCAATCCCTATCAATTTACCAATGGCAATTTTTATGGAACTAGAACAAAAAATCTTAAAATTTGTATGGAGACACAAAGCACCCCAAATAGCCAAAGCTCTCTTGAGGGAAAAAAACGGAGCTGGAGGAATCAGACTCCCTGACTTCAGACTATACTGCAAAGCTACAGTAATCAAGACAATATGGTACTGGCACAAAAACAGAAATCTAGATCGATGGAACAGGATAGAAAGCTCAGAGATAAACCATGCACCTATGGTCAACTAAACTATGACAAAGGAGGTAAGGATATACAATGGAGAAAAGACCGTGTCTTCAATAAGTGGCGCTGGGAAAACTGGACAGCTACATGTAAAAGAATGAAATTAGAACACTCCCTAACACCATACACAAAAATAAACTCAAAATGGATTAGAGACCTAAATGTAAGACTGGACACTATAAAACTCTTAGAGGAAAACACAGGAAGAACACTCTTTGACATAAATCACAGCAAGATCTTTTTTGATCCACCTCCTAGAGTAATGGAAATAAAAACAAAAATAAACAAATGGGACCTAATGAAACTTAAAAGCTTTTACACAGCAAAGGAAACCATAAACAAGACCAAAAGACAACCCTCAGAATGGGAGAAAATATTTGCAAAGGAGTTGATGGACAACAGATTAATCTCCAAAATATATAAACAGCTCAATATTAAAAAAACAAACAACCCAATCCAAAAATGGGCAGAAGACCTAAATAGACATTTCTCCAAAGAAGACATACAGTGGCCAAGAAGCACATGAAAAGTTGCTCAACATCACTAATTATTAGAGAAATGCAAATCAAAACTACAATGAGGTATCACCTCACACCAGTTAGAATGGGCATTATCAGAAAATCTACAAACAACAAATGCTGGAGAGGGTGTGGAGGAAAGGGAGCCCTCTTGTCCTGTTGGTGGGCATGTGAATTGATACAGCCACTATGGAGAACAGGATGGAGGTTCCTTAAAAAACTAAAAATAGAATTACCATATGACCCAGCAATCCCAGAGAAAACCATAATTCAAAAAGACACATGCACCCCAATGTTCATTGCAGCACTATTTACAATAGCCAGGTCATGGAAGCAACCTAAATGCCCATCAACAAACAAATGGACAGAGAAGATGTGGTACATATATACAATGGAATATTACTCAGCCATAAGAAGGAACGAAATTGGGTCATTTGTAGAGACGTGGATGGATCTAGAGACTGTCATACAGAGTGAAGTAAGTCAGAAAGAAAAACAAGTATCGTATATTAACGCATATATGTGGAACCTAGAAAAATGGTACAGATGAACTGGTTTGCAGGGCAGAAATAGAGACACAGATGTAGAGAACAAACATATGGACACCAAGGGGGGAAAGGGGTGGGGTGGTGGTGGGATGATTTGGGAGACTGGGATTGATATGTATAGACTAATATGTATAAGATGGATAACTAATAAGAAACTGCTGTACAAAAAAATAAATAAAATTCAAAAGAAAAAAAGAAATGTATATGTACAATTTGTAATTTCTACTTGTATGGTATTTTTGCCATGCATATTTAGAAAAAATAAACTCAGATTTCAATCTTAAAAAAAAAAAAAAGAACAGCCTGTCTTATGACCAGTCAAACATACATTGTGTATCTGCTTTAACCATTAAAGAAAAGAATGCATTAAAAATATCAAAATGGAGTAACTGTGGTTCAGGCATTCAAAATGGAGCCAGGTTGCCATTGTGGGTATGGTTTCAGACATATTATTGCAACACTGAGAACTTAAATTTTCTGAATCAAGGACACCACCAGCAGTTCTCAAAACAATCTTCCAGCAGCTGACAGCTGCAATCTTATGGTCTCAAGGTCTTCCCTTTGAACTCTGGAACCGTTTTGGACCCCAACCAATTCTTACCTAACAAGCATCCTTACTTTTTGCTAGTTCCAATCCTAAGTCTTCACAAACAACTTAGGTAACTCTGTGGGTTTTGCCCATATCACCTTCCTCCATTTTTGAGCCTGGAGGAACACAATTCAGGTGTTTCTGGAAGCTGTTTCTCCTGGACTATAGTTCTCAGTTTGGCTGGAAGAAAACTCTTTTCTATTCCGATTATAGGTTGTTTATTGATTATTTCCATTGACAGTGTTGACATAAATTTTCCAAATTTCACTGGGAAGCTACATTTTATTATTGGCAACAAATACTGTCAGTTGTTTTGCTTGAAGTGTTAGGCTCACTTTATTCATTTTGGAGAAATGTGTCAGTGCCCAAGTCAGAGTAACATTAGTTTTTCTGTCAACTGTTCTTTCAAGGAAAAATGGCGCTCCATGAAAAACAGCTAGTTCAGCTCCCAAGTCAGCCGCTCAACTGTTTTTCTTCAAGACGACCATTGCTACTTTGGTATACAGCAAGAATGCGTGTGTGCTTCACGTTTTTTCCCTCACAATGTTAGAAAGACGTGTACTCAGGATTGAACTTTAAAAAACTCATATTTTTTACTACTTCATCCAGGATATTCCTAAATTAAAAAAACAAAAACAAACTGGGAGAGTATGGGAGCAATGCAACGACCAGCGGGATAGTTGTGTACTACCCTCTTTTTTTTTTCTCGTCCCGCCGGGCTTGGGGGGAATCTTGGTTCCTCCACCGGGAATCGAATGCAGGCCCACGGTAGTGAAAGCGCCGAGTCCTAACCATGGGACCGCCAGGGAATTCCCTGTGCCACCCTCTTGACTCCTGCTGATGCGATGTCAGCTGTGTTATGTGAACCCAGAAAAAAAGACAAAGAACATGTCATTTACAACGAATTTTTTGGGCCTCTCACTGTTGTGGCCTCTCCCGTTGCGGAGCACAGGCTCGGGACACACAGGCTCCGGACGCACAGGCTCAGCCGCTCAGCAGCCATGGCTCACCGGCCTAGCCGCTCCGCGACATGTGGGATCCTCCCGGACAGGGACACGAACCCGTGTCCCCCATCAGCAGGCGGACTCTCAACCACTGTGCCACCAGGGAAGCCCCGAAGATTGTTTCTACCATTGGGACCCCTAAAAAGCTCTTGGAGATTTCCAGAGGTCTGGGGATCACACTTAGAATTGCTGAATTAGAAAGAGAACGTGTGAGAAAACAGGTCATAGAATGGAATTGAGTTTAGCATATAATAATAACTTTCTTAAAAGAAGGGCTGCGGACTTCAAGTGCAGCGAGAGGCAGATTAGAAGACGAGAAAGACTGGTAGGACTTATCAGGTCGCGAGACAGGATTTTAAGTGGGCCTTAAAGGACTGGTCCAAATAGTTTGAAGAAAAGAGTGTTGGAAGGGAAAGGCTTGCTCAGAACGCACAAAGACTAGACTCTGACTTCTGAGATCTTGTAGATACGAAAGGCTGATAAGGAATAAAGCCAGGCTTTTGTTCCCTGCGGTGTTGTGTGTACTAGGAGGTGATGGGTGCGTCTGCACTTTTGTCAACATCACCCTTAGAAATTGTATGCGAGGAAACCCTTGGACTGACAGGTGCGGAGAGGCGGAGAGTTGGGGTCACGGCTGTGAAGAGACGGGCCTCTACTGAAAATACACATTTATGTCTCAGAATGGCTACAGATAAAAACCTACTACAAAAGGAATATGTCCGAGGAAACTAATTTTGCTAATACATATTGATCTTTTGAAAAGCCCATAGAAGTAGGTGGCAAGGAGATGGTGGTGTATCAGAATGTTCACATAGTTCTGAAAGAACTCAAGGGATAAATCCTTGTGTTGAGACCACTTTTCTGACACACTGTTATCAGCAGTCCCTAACTTGGGGGTCCCCGGTCCCCCGCTCGGCGAACAGCGAGGGCTCGAGGGCACTGGGAGCCACTCGCAGCCGCTCGGAGCACGGGTCCCGTGGCCTTCCGCGATCGCACAAGAGCGGCCCTCGGCACTAGCCGTACGCGGACTCTACCATCGCCGGCGCAGGGGGGTTCGGAGGCCGCGGAAGAGGAGCCCCGAGGGCGGTTCGGGAAAGCCGGGCATCGGAGGACAGTTGTTTCACAGCTCGCATAGCCCGCCCGCCCTTCTCCCCTCTCCACTTCCCACAGCGCCGTCCCATCCGGGAGCTCTGCCGTGTTCCCGCGGCGGCAGGTGAGTGCCCGGCCACGGCCCCGGCCCGGGCCCCCCCCCTTCTCGGCGGTGGCGGCGGCCGGCGGGGAGGCGCCTGCGCGCAGTAATGGCAGCGCGGTGAGCAGGGACGGAGCTGACAGCCGCCGCCGCCCACCCTCCTCGCCGGGCTTCGTCCTGCGCGCCCTCGGGCTGTCTCCCACCCCTGGCCCCTGCCCCGTGTCCCGCCTCTGCAGCAGGTAACCCGCTGAAGGCCCGGATCCGGTTGCGGGCACCGGGAAACTTCCCTTCCCGGTTAGTGGG
>NW_020172994.1:446777-447378 GCF_003031525.2 Neophocaena asiaeorientalis asiaeorientalis | reverse complement strand
TTACTACGAGTGTTTTCACTTTTGTTTCCGCAGACAGCGAAGATTGATAGCTCTGGGGAGTAGTGTCCTATGTGCATGCTAGACCTGTCTCACCACTTAGGGTTTGGTGAAATTAGATCCTTAGACTCTCTTAAGAGCACTTAGTTACACACCAGGGAGTCTGCACCATTCCCCATCACCCCGCAAATACGTGCATGTACATAAAACATTTGCGAGTTGCAGGCTGTTGTTATCGTTAAATCCTCTCCTTTCCCCAGGGATTACTATTACCAGTTGAAGGACAGTACCTTGGAAGTTAAAATTTTGATAATAAGATAAAAACGATTAACATTTGCTACAGACTGTTTGACTTTACAGTGTAAGCATCTTTGAACTAGACCTGTCCCAAATCTACACTCATAGTAAGGTATGGGAAATAATCACTTAGTTCTCATTTACTACCGACTACGTAATAGGCATTTAAAAACACTCAAAAGACTGCTCCCTCCTTTTTATAATCTCACAGTTCTTTCCAAGACAGACAGTTGAACAAATTGTTTATATTTTGCCTCTTTTGCCCAAATATAGTGTTTGGAAGACCCTTCCAAAAGAGTCAGAGATG
>NW_020172994.1:411890-446595 GCF_003031525.2 Neophocaena asiaeorientalis asiaeorientalis | reverse complement strand
GTTCATAAGTTGGGGGAACATCTCTGTAGTGTGCATGCACAAAGTATGTGAAAAATACCTTCTCTATGTCTTTGAATGTTCACTTGCATCTGAAATACTCTTACTTCACTCTCCACCCTTTGGTGATTTTTTTCAGTGTTTTATATGGAAAGGTAGTTTATTCATGTTTTTTATCTTCACCATTTTGTCACTAAATTAAATGCTGTGGACCTTCTTTAAAGTCAGTTTTGCCTTGTCTAACAGTTCAATATTTATTAAGCACCTGATTCGTATGCCAAGCATTACTGGAAGCATTAGGGATACAACCATAAACAAGACACATGAAATTTCTGCTTTCCTGGAGCTTCAATTCTGGGAGGTAAGGGAAAGTCAGAAAGTAATTAAGAAATAAAAGCAATTTCAGAGAATCATAAGTGCTATAAAGGAAGTAAAATAGGGAGTTGTGGTAGTGACTGGGACAGACCGCTTCAGATGCTGTGGTCAGGAAAGACCTGACTGAGGTGACTTTTGACCTGATACCTGAAAAGTGGGAAGGATTTAGCCTTTGGAAGTCTGAGGGAAGAGTGTTCCTGTCTGAGGGAACAGTAAATGGAAATCCCTAGAGGTGGTTTCAAGCTTGGGTTCGGCAAATTGAAAGAAACTCAGTGAAGGTGAGCTGGGACTCTCGCGAGAGAGAAGAGGTTAGGTGGTAGCCAGGGGTCAGGTCATGTGAGGTCTGTTATCCAAAGGAGTTTGCTTGGCTTTTATTCTTAAAGTACGTTGAAAAGCTATTTCCTTTTTGTGAAGCTGGGAGTGATATGGTCTGGTTTACAATCTGACTGTGAAGGAGTTTGGATAAGAGGAGAATAGCAGGGATACCAGTGAGAAGGCTGTGGCAGATTTGAGTAGTGACTGGAGTCAAGTAAAAAAGATTTTGAAATATATTTTACAGTTAAAAGTAGTGATTTGGCATGGTTGGATGGGAATGCAGTTGGTTGGGACAGGGGTGACTCCTGGGTTTGGGGCTTCACCTGGGGCATGGTGATGCCGCGTGTTGGGATGGGGAGGAAGTGTGGGAAGCAGGTTGTTGTATGGGGATAGCGTTGGAGGGGACGTGTTACATAGGACCTGTTAGATGTTCACGTGGAGTTGAGAAGCAGGCAGTTGGATATACACGTCTGGACTTCAGTGGAGAGGTTAGGGAGTCCTTCGTCCATTCAGCAAATAGTTTTCAAGTACTAGCTGTGGACTAGGCGGTGGGGGTGTATAGTAGTGAAAAAATAGACAAAAATCTCTGCCTTCGTCAGATTTAAATTCTAGTAAGAGAAAGAGATGGGGAGTCATCCGCCTTTATCTGTTGGTTTATTATAATTATGTTTGGATAAAAACTACATTCACCTGATTCAGAATTTGAAATGTTTGATGGGGTATAGAATGAAAATCTCCTCTATTTCTTGTCCCTGCAGTTTTTGTCAAGGCCAAATATGTTAGTGGTTTCTTACTCATCTTTCCAAAGATACATTTTGTGCACATGTAGGCAAATGTGTGTAGATTCTTCTCCCCACTTGGCAAAAGTGGAAGCATACTTTCCTTGCTTTGACATCTTGTATTTTTAAGAGTATTAAATAGTATTTAAAAGTTATGAAGCAGTATGAGACCACCTAAAGAAAGAATGTAGAAAGAAGAGGAGACAGTCCTGGGGCACTGCAACATTTTCTGATTTGGTCCCTGCCCTCTTTGAGTTTGGGAACTGCAAATGTGGAGTTGTTTAAAGAGCTGTTATTTTTGTGAGGCTTTTTACAGAAGTTTGCACTGTTTGTGTGTGTGTGTGTGTGTGTGGGTGTGTGTGTGTGGGTGTGTTTCACCTTATCTGCCTGTTTTCTTTACATGCTAAAATAATGTTTGATTATGATTGAAAGCAGCGTTTTCACGTATGTACTGTCAGTTAAATTCAGATAAATTAATGACAAGATCAAGCCCTTGAATGTTAATATTTTGAAGAAGTTTGGCTGATGTTAAATCTTAGAAAAACAAGCAGAAATTTGGAATGTTATCATGAGACATAACAAGTTATTGATACTTGAGATGTATGACTGAATTCTCTCTCAGTAACCAGTTAATAATCAAACTATTTGTTCAGAGTGATCTGGCTCTTTGCCTGGGTTTGAATCTTAACAGTGATGTTTCTATTGCATTGCAGATGTTAGCATAATCTTTGTGTTATTATCTTAAAGAATACAGACCTTCCCCGATTTACGATGGTTTGACTTACAATTTTTCAACTTTATGATGGTACAAAAGTGATATGCCTTCAGTAGAAACCATACTTTGAATTTTGATCTTTTCTTGGGCTAGCAATATGGAGTATGATAATCTCGTGATGCTGGGCAGTGAGCCTCAGATCCCATTCAGCCTAGCAATTATGAGGGTGAACAACCAATATACGTAGAATCATTCTGTGCCCATAAAACCATTCTGTTTTTCACTTTCGGTACAGTAGCCAAAAAATTACATGAGATATTCAATACTTTATTATAAAGTAGGCTTTGTGTTAGATGATTTTGCCCAACCGTGGACTCATGTAAGTGTCCTGAGCACGTTTAAGGTAGGCTAGGCTAAGCCATGATGTTCATAGGTTAGGTATATTAAATGCATTTCAACCTAACAATATTTTTAACTTCTGATGGGTTTAGTGGGATGTCACCTGATCTTAAGTTGAAGAAGATCTGTATATAGATTCAAACTATGTTACTACTGTGTATTTGGAAAGGCCTGTTGGAGATACTAGAGCAGTGAAGTTCCTTTGATTCTTAAAAATTTTGAGGAGGCAGTGAGTAGTGTTAAGATCATGATATTAGCATCTGCAACAACTTTTGGGTGCAGTTAAACCCTGTTGTTTGGCCTGGAGGAGGGGAGATGGAATATTCTGTAAGTTGCTTTAAGCTTTGTTATTTTGAAGAATTAAAAAATCCAGACTTACTGTGTTCTCTACTGAATTTATAATACTTTTTATATTGGTTGGCATTTTGATTTTCAGTTAGCTGTCTTTAGCCAGATAACTTCCTATGTAAATTGATCTACCTCTTTTTTTTCTGAGATTGTTCTTGATTTATGAACTGTTTTGTTTATGAACTGTTTTGTTCAGTTTGATTCTTGTGGTTATTTTTGTTATTGTTACCTCCTTTGTTTTCTTTTTTGTCTGAGATAAGTAAGCAGCTAGTTTCTAGGTTGGAGAAATATAATCTTTGGTAGAAAATATTTAATATTTCTTTCTGAAGCATTAGACACTAATTACTATGAAACGTGTGGTGAACGTGTTAAGCCTACTTGAACTCTGTAACTGTATAGATGTTAATGTCCTATTTGAAGATTTTAGTTATCCAAGGGATTTTCATTTATATTCTTTAACATTGTAAATGATGTTACTGTTGTTATTTAATCATTGGATTATAGCCTGATTGTGTGTCGGAATTTTTCATCATTCAGGCTAATAGTTTATCATTTTTGTTTCTCTTATCATCTGTATGCTTCTTGAAGGCAGCATCTCTAGTACTTGGTAGAGAGAGGTCTGAATATCGTAAATACTTAATAAATATCTATTAACTCAGTGACTTAAGTCCTGTTCCAATGTAGGTTGCTTTTCAAATAGTGAAATGTTGGATTTACCCTGTATAGATATTCCTTGAATTTTTCCACTTTGTTTTACTTCAGTTGAAAAAAAGTACAAGATACTTAAAATTTTATTTATTTAGTTTTGGCTGCACTGTGCAGCATGTGGAATTTTCGAATCTGTGCCCCCTGCAGTGAAAGTGTGGAGTCTTAACCCCTGGACCACCAGGGAAGTCCCCCCAAGTTTTTTAAATGTTGGAGTAATTTTAGACTTACAGAGAAGTTGCACAAATAGTACAAAGAGCCCAAGTATACTTTTCCCCCAGCTTTTTGTAATGTTAACAGCTTACATAACCAGAGCACAATGATCAAAATGAGGATAACTAACATTGTTACAATACTGTTAAACTACAGACCTTATTTGAATCTCACCAGTTTTTCCTGTAATGTCCTTTACCTCTCTCAAGATTCAATCCAGGATCAGACGCAGCATTTAGCATGTGTCTCCCTAGTCTCTTCTGATCTGTGATAGTCTTTTCTCATCTTCCATCACCTTCATGCTTGTGATGAGTGTGGTCAGTTATTTTGTAGAATGTCTCTCAACTTTGGTTTGTCTGATGTTTTCTCATAGTTAGATTGAAGTTGTACATTTTTGGCAGGAATACTAGAGAAGTGATGCTGAGTCCTACTCAGTGCGTCACATCACAGGATACAGGGTGTCAGTATATCCTATTAGAGGTGATGTTGACTGTCATTAAGGTCTTAATGATAAATTTCTCTGCTTGTAAAGTTACTGTTTTTCTCTTTGTAATTACTGGATATCTTGGGGGAGATTGAAACTGTGCAGAAATCCTGTTCTCAAATTTTTGCCCATTCATTGCAGCATCCTTTGGTACCGTTCTTGCTTGTAATAATTATTATAGTAGTGTTCACCTGATGGCAATTTTATATTTTTCTCATTTCCTTCTACACTTATTGATTGGAATTCTTCTATAAGGGAGAACTGTCCCTTCTCCATATTTGTTTATTCCGTAATTCGTTTGTATCAGTGTTGGGTCATAGATATTTGTTTTACTCTATGGTTTATAATCTAATTCTATCATTATTTATTTTATCGCTCAAATTGTTCCACTGTGGCTTTCAGGTTAGCTCTTTGTCTTTTGGACATCCCCCATCCTCTTTAGGAAAGCACTTCTATTTTCTGGCATCATAAGATGTCCAGGCTTATATTTTCCCTGCTGCAGCCCTGGAACCAATCACTTCTCCACGCTCTGGTTCCTTCTATTGGAGAATGGTATCTAGAAACCAAGATCTGGATGCTATGTGTGTTCATTGCCACTGGGGTGTCATTGCTCCTAGGCCCGCTCAGTGAGCAGAGCAAGAACTATATATGTATACTAATCCGTGCATACACAATATATCTATGTTTATTTCTATATCTTTTTATCTTTGTGTGTTAAAAACCATGAGTTCACACTGATAACTCTGATTCCAATCAAGCACTATAGCATTTACACTAGCTGTCCCCTTTTATTTATGACTACTATTTTCTGACAGAAATAGAGCATACTTTTCTAATAGTCATAATAATGTATGTAGTATAAAGTCACCAAAATAATGAATCCAAGGTTTTTAGATATATGTGACTTAATTTAGCTCTCAGAATAGGATAACAAATATTGCAAGTCATTGGGTTGTGCAAAGAGAGGATAATTAGAGTAACCCTTTTTAATATTTGGATAGAAAGTCAGGCCTAGAAAAAAAATGCACTCTTAATGTTCGGATTATTTGTGAAAAGGCTTATTGGTCATAGCCTTGTCTAGCCTGCATGCCAAACTGGGCTTGCCTACCCATGAGAGATTCAGACAAATTCAGGTTCTCTAACTCTAACTCTATACGTAACCCTGATACGTATATAAGAATTTTTTTTTTGGCCTCCCTGGTGGCGCAGTGGTTGAGAGTCCGCCTGCTGATGCAGGGGACACGGGTTCGTGCCCCGGTCTGGGAAGATCCCACATGCCGCGGAGCGGCTGGGCCCGTGAGCCATGGCCGCTGAGCCTGCGCATCCGGATCCTGTGCTCCGCAACGGGAGAGGCCACAACAGTGAGAGGCCCGTGTACCGCAAAAAAAAAAAAAGAATTTTTTTTGTTTAAGGCTGGTTGGTATCTTAGATTCCTTGCCTAGATTGTTAAAAATGGAAAAAAGTGAGAGAGCAAGTGAAGAAGACATTAAACTTCATGCTGATAGGAGCGATGTGAAAACTTGGAAAGAAATACTGTCTGTGTAGATGTGTGGGAGAGTCTCAAGTTCATTGAGGAGAGAAAGGTCTTTAATTCTGGTCAAATTAGCTTTATTTTGGAAGCAAATGTCTTCTGTAACTTTTTTGTTGTATTATAAGTACATTCCCTACTTACCACTGTCCCCCTTCCCTTTTTTTGAGACTGAGGTTTTCATCTTGCACTATACATTTTGCCAACTGGGATGACAGACTGCTGTATTTCTCTTTACTGTTTTCTACACCAGTTTCCTCCTTTTTTTTTTTTTAAGCATACTACTAGAAATTCTTAAGTAGGAAAGTCATGTGATGGAGATGACATTTGTGGTGTGGAGCTTGTGTGTCAAACCTCATTGCAACAGTAAGCTTTGTACCCTGAGCCTCCAACTAACAAAGGTACCTCTTGGCTATAGCTAATGGATCGCACATTCAGTACAGTAAGATGAAAGTATTTAGATGCGTTCTTGGAGCTTATTTTCATATGAAATCATGGTAGCATTTTTGCTCAGTGTACACTAGAGACAGCCCTTGAAATGGAAAATATTGCAAAGTTAATAATGCTCTTTGATTGGGTCTTAAGTATTTTCCTTATTTTGTGTATTTAGAATATAACCTGCTCAATAAGCCCCCTGAATGTCATTTTGAAAACTAACTATGGTATGTTGACTTACCTGAAATTTTTTTAGTCCCCAGTATTATATCTTTTTGGTAATTTTTGGAATGCCAAATTTTTGTTGCTGGTACTGATCAATACTGAAATAAAAAATTATCATTTGCTAGTTTTTTGGTTTTGTTTTGTTTTTTTAACTAAAAAGAGACTCACAACTTTAAGCATTTAGCCATTTACATTATTGATAATTATACTTTTGGAAGGCAACTGAAATGTTTATCAGTAGTTAAGCTGTAGTCATACTGATCAGTATGTTAAACATGGTTATACATTTTACTAAAATAGTTTATACTTCAAATAAAATATCTAATTATGCACCAACGTCAGTTCTAGACTTAAAATGGAATGTTTTGAGATTCTGTTACTGCTTTACCTGCTGAAATGTAATTATCCGAGTCACTTCTTTGTATGAAAAATGTCTAAGTGAAGAACTACACAGTATCACTCCAAATTAAAATCCATCTGATCTTTGCAAAGTTATATCTTTTGTATTTCTGCTATTACTAGTAACTTTGTTTTTTAAACATTTTTGGAGTGGGAATTTTGTTAGGCTGTGTTAACACATCATACTTTGGGGCAGTACCATGTTATTTTGGAGCTGTTTCAGCCTCAGTACCTAAAACTCACTGGAAAGTTAAGATTTTCAGGAGAAAGGAAAGGTTAGTGACAGGTCACCTTTCAGTGTTCTGAGGAGTGAGGTATGTGTATGAGGAGAAAAACTTTAAAAGCAGAAGAGATTTTAGAACATTGCTATCAGAAATCTGGATAGCTTATTAATTTGATTTTCCTGATTGCTTCTTTATTTTCGTCTTTACTTTGGATTACCTAGCTATTCTCTTAGAACTGGTAACTGATTTAAAAGTCTTTGTTGTCAGAATATTAGTAAAGTATTTATTGACTTTCATGGGAAGTCAGTGATAAGAAAGCACAGAGAAGTTTTATTTTTTTCTTAAATGATAATTGATAGATAATAAGGATTGTAAGTTAAAAGTCTTTGAAGAATTGTAAGCAGAGGGTATGATATTATCAGACTTGCATTTTTGGAAAGCTTACATTGGCCACAGTATTTGGAGTGTAACAAGGGGGCAAAAGAGGATACAGGTGGCTCATTTAGGAGGCAGTAGTTGGGTGAGAGGTGGTGGTTTGGATTAGGGTGATGTCAGTGGGAATGGGAAGTAGTGGTTGGATTCAAGAAATGGTTAGAAGATAGGGTTGACAGGACTTATTCATTGATTTGAAGAAGAGAGTAAGAGAAATCAAGAATGATTAATAAAATTTCTACCTTGAGCTAGATGTATGAAAATATTTATTAAGATGTGAAATACTGGAAATGGATGGACATGTTGAGTTTGAGGGGTCAGGTTTATTGAGGTATAACTTACACATAGTAAAATTCACCCTAAAAAGATACACAGTTATTTGAATTTTGACAAATTTATATGGTCACATCACCACCACCACAATCAAGATACAGAATATTTTATCACCCCAGAAGTTTCCTATTTGCTCCTTTGTAGTCCATCCTGAGTCTCTGGCAACCAGTGATCTGATGTATGTCCTTATATTTTTGCCTTTTTCAGCAACCATACAATACGTAGCCTAATGAGTCTGTCTGCTTTCACTTGGCATAATGCTTTTGAGAATCATCCATTGTTGTCCACATATCAGTGATTTGTTCCATTTTAATGTTGAATAGTACACCATTGTGTGAAAGCACCACATTTTGTTTTCCATTCACTAGTTGATGGCACATTTGGGTTTCTGGGTTTTGGTAGTCATGAAAAAAGGTGCTCTAAAATTTTGTGTTTAGGTTTTTCTGTAAATGTATGTCTTCATTTCTCATCTATAGATAGCCAGGAATGGGATTGCTGGGTCACATGGGAAGTGTATGCTTAATTTTAATAGAAACTGCCTAAGTGGTTATTTCATTTTAAATTCCCACCTGCAGCAAATGAGAGTTTCAGTTGCTCCATGTCCTCATCTGCATTTGATACTGTCAGAATTTTTGAGCCATTCTAATAAGTGTATAGTGGTATCTTGTTGAAGTTTTTGTTTGTTTGTTTGTTTGTTTTTTGCGGTACGCGGACCTCTCACTGTTGTGGCCTCTCCGGTTGCGGAGCACAGGCTCCGGACGCGCAGGCTCAGCGGCCATGGCTCACGGGCCCAGCCGCTCCGCGGCATGTGGGATCCTCCCGGACCAGGGCACGAACCCACGTCCCCTGCATTGGCAGGCGGACTCTCAACCACTGCGCCACCAGGGAAGCCCTGATACCACTCTTGATAGAGAATTCTAGGTGGTTAGTCATTTTCCCTGAGAATTTTGAAGGCATTGCTTTATATTACCTTCCAGCTTCCAGTGTTGCTCTTGTAAATCTAAAGACTTTAATTTATGTAGTCGTTTTTTCTTTTCTGAAAACTTACGGAATCTTTTCTTTACCCCCAGTGTTTTAATGTGTCAAAAAGAGGTGCCTTGTTATTTATTTTTAAAATCAAATATTCTGGGTATTCAGTATGCCCTTTTAAGTTGGAAAACTAATGTTCATTAGTTCTGGGATATATTTCCTTTGATAATTACCTCATTCTAATTTTCCAGAATGCATATTAATTGAATGTTAGACCTTTTGGATTAATACTACTTTTTTTTTAAGCTTTCTGATTTCTTTTATGTGCTTCCCCCCCATATTTATGGAACTGTTAATGATGATGATGGTGAAGATTTATTTTTTACCCTTTTACTTTGGAAAATTGCAAACATATACAGAAAATGCATATTATAATAATCCCTCATGTGCTTATCACTCATTCTCAACAATTATCAATTCATAAACAAGCTGTTTAATTTTGAAGCAGATCTCAGACAGCATTTATTACATCCATAAATATTTTGGCATGTGTCTCTGACAGATAAGGACTCTCAGTTTTAAAGCTCTCATAATTATTGTTATAAAAATTATTTTTTAAAGTCATCAAATATCCCATCAGTTTATAAATTTCCAGGGTTATCATAAATATAATTTTTAAAAGGAGCTTAAATCTAGATCCAAATAAGATCAGTCACACTGTGGTAGATGAATGTGCCTTTTTAGTCTATTTTAGTTCAGTTTCCATTCCACATATATCTCTCTCCCACTCTCATTTTCTTTTCTCTCTTTTCCTCTTATGTCTGTGCATAGTTTATTGAAGAAATCTGATTATCCAGTAGTTTCCTGCAGTCTGGATTTTGCTGACTTGCAGGTTGATGGTTAGTAATGCTTATATGTATAATACGTATAGCATAGGAGGAATTCAGAAGGTATTTAGTAAACAGTAGTTAATGATAATAGTATAATTTTCTTCTCTTATCAACTAGTATAGCAGTTGTAACTTAAATTGTGTTATTAGTATCTTTAGAAGAAAACCTTGTTAATGTCAATGTAAAAAGAGCTTACTGGGCTTCCTGGAGGGGCCCAAGAAAAAAAAAAAAAAAAAAAAAAAAAGAGCTTACTAATTCATAAAAAAAAAACTATTTAATTTAAAATTACTGATATTAAACTAGGCACTTCAATTTTGGAGGACTCATCACATATCATATCAAACTTAGTAGAATGAATCCAGATACAGCCAAACAATGAAATGCTATTAAGATTAAAGAAACCCTTGTGTATTAAAATGGAATACTTTCCCAAAT
The DNA here is from genome assembly GCF_003031525.2 of Neophocaena asiaeorientalis asiaeorientalis. Lineage (NCBI taxonomy): Eukaryota > Metazoa > Chordata > Mammalia > Artiodactyla > Phocoenidae > Neophocaena > Neophocaena asiaeorientalis. The sequence goes on along the minus strand of NW_020172994.1, from coordinate 436,395 downwards.
ATACTGTTAAGTGAATATATTGTTAAGTAAGCAGTGTAATACCATTTATGTAAAACAAGTAGAAAAAGACCCTCTCTATATTCAATTATGTAAAAAGGGGAAATAACAATATATATGTATAAAATACCCCCAGACACATATAATATATGCCTCTGGTGATGGGAGCTGGTGACTAGAGCATGGGAGTGAGAGGGAGACTGAGATTTCAGAATTTGCAACCATGTAAATATACCTTTTCTCCCCTCCCCTCCACGTTAAATTGCTTCAAAGTTTTTTTTTTGTTTGTTTGTTTTTTTGCGGTATGCGTGCCTTTCTGGTTGTGGAGCACAGGCTCCGGACGTGCAGGCTCAGCGGCCATGGCTCACGGGCCCAGCCGCTCTGCAGCATGTGGGATCTTCCCGGACCGGGGCATGAACCCGTGGCGGACTCTCAACCACTGCGCCACCAGGGAAGCCCGCTCCAAAGTTTTTGATATGATTATTTCACCTTAAATGTCTAACAGCTTTATTGAGTTATGCTTCACATACCATTTCAGTGTACTCTTGAACTGTACAATTCAGTGGTTTTTAGCGCATTCACAGGGTTGTACAAACATGATGACAATCAATACTAGAACATTTTCATCACCTAATTAGCAATCACTTCCCATTTTCCTCCAAGTCCTCTAGCCCTGTGCAACCACTAAAATACTTCCTGTGTCTATGGATTTGCCTATTCTGGATATTTCATGTACGTAAGTGGAATCCTAAAACGTGGTCTTTTGTGACCAACTTTATTCACATAGTGTGTTTTCAAGGTTCATCTGTATTGTAGCATCTATCAGTACTCCATTCTCTTGTATTACAGAATAATAATCTGTTGTATGGATGTACTGCATTTTGTTTATCCATTTATTGCTCGATAGACATTTGAGTTATTTCCACTTTTTTGGCCTTTATGAATAATGCTGCTCTGAACATTTGCGTCCAGGTTTTTGTGTGGACATGTTTTCTCTTGCATAGGAGTGGAATTGCTGGGTCATATGGTAACTATGTTTTTATAAATCACTTTTGTGATTATTTAACTTACTATTATTGACAGCCATACATACTTAGAAATGGTGCTCTAAGTGAGAAAATCTAATCTAGGAATCATTTTCAAATGTAATGAAAATTTCTTAAATGTTATTGTCATAAAATATTGTCATAATGTTATCTGGAAACATAAGTAAACATGAATTTTTATTTTTCAATTTTTTTTTAAAATTTGGAGCCTATGATTTATTTTTAGGGGCCATAGGCACAGTACCTGTGTGCCAAAGTGTTAAAAACCCTAACATTTCATGAATGGACCCAGAAGAAAGCTAGAGGAAACTGTAGTAATGTGAGATTTGAACTTTGCAGGTGCTCAGTAGGACATAGTCTCACTGACTGGGGATGGAAGTGGTCCTGACAGGACACCAGGTGAAAGACATGATGTGGCACAGGAATGAAAACAAGACTCATGTATTCTTGTGAGTTGTCTGACAGTTTGGGAAGTGGAGAAGAACAGTGTGGTGGTCGTGGTCTTGTTTCTTTCTTTGCCCTCTCTCTTTCACATCCTTACATAAATGCTCCATGAGTAAACAATCATTTAAACAATTGAAATAAGATGAAGGCTTCTCTCACCTTGGTGTCCACATTTTCCACCCATCTAAGAATGGATTATCACTGCACATAAACCCATTCTATCAGGAACCTGTTGGTCTCAGCAGAGAAGTCAATGCCAGTCTGATTCTGCTAAAACTTCAATAAAGCTAAAAGGTAATCTGTGCAACCATTAAAATAATTTATAAGCAGGGTGTGTAGTATGATTCTATTTTTATAAGGGGAGGAAAGGATTGTGAAGCAGACAGTGACAGCTTTTTGATAGACAGTTACAGAATAGTCCCTACCTTGAAGAAACACTCAGATAATCACAGTTGAGCATGGTTTAATCCTCTAATAGAGGTTAAACATAGAGTTCTCAAGTAATGCATAAGAGGGCACCTTACCTAGCTTAAGTGGGCCCAGAAAATTTCTTGAAAGCAGATATTCTGGGCCAAGGCTGAACTATCAGTAGGAGTTAGGGGAATGGGTGGAAAGGGGGAGGCAAGGAGAAGAGAAGAATTTTAGGTACAGAAAACAATGAGGATAAAAGGCAGGGTGTGTGAATCAGCCTGTTGTGTTCAGTGACCTCTAAGCAGAGAAGTTACCAGATTATGATGTCAAGGAAGAGAGTCCCATGAGAAGAGCAAGGTGGAGAGGTGCTTTAGTCCAAGGTCAAACCATGGAAGCTTGGTGGGTCATGTTGCCAATGAGCTTAAACCGGATGCTGTCTATAGTGGACAATCACAAACAGCTTTCAGTATCAGAGTGACATGGTCAGCTCTGTGGTTTACATAGGTTATTTTTGTTTCTGAGTGCCAGATCCAAGAGTCTAACCTTCTTGAAGGTCAAGAACTTTGTTTATTGACCACAGTATCGTCAGCCTAGTACAACACCTGGCATGTATCTAAGTACTCACTAAGGATGTTAGTAAGGCAGTATAGTTGTATATTGCAGTTGAGGGCAGGGGTTACAGCACGGGTCTGAATAGCTCCATGACCTTAAAGCAAGTTTCTTAATCACTCTGTGATCAGTTTTCTTATCTAGAAAATGGGGAGAACATCGGACCCTACCTAATCAGTTTGTTGGGAGGATTAAGTGAATTTATATAAAGCACTTAGATTTGTGTTTGGCTTATAGTAAGTACTGCGTAAATATTAACAGTTGTTAGTATTTCTTTGATAAAGATTAATACAAACTGGAACTGCTGAGGGCCTGATCTCAGAGCATTCATAGGGTTGTACAGGAATGGATGGATTTAAGAAGTATTGAGTAACACAGTTAGATAGGATGTGTGAATAAGGGTGAGACGGAGTTAAGGTTAACTTTCTGATTTAGAGCTGGAGCTTTAGGTTTCCCCCTTCCCCCAGTACACACACACACACACACACACACACACACACACACACACACACACACACACACATCAGCCTCCACAATGGCCCCTGATGATCTCACCTCCTGGTAGTCATACCCTTAGCAGTGCCCCCCCCCCCCCCAACACACACACACACACACACACACACACACACACACACACACACACAGACACACACACAGGAACTACTGCTAATCCATTCTCGGTAGTTAGAGGAAGTTTAAGGCTTGTAGGTGGAGTCCCTGGTATGTTGAAGAAAGAGGGTTGATTTAGTGTGGCACACCCTCTTTTGGGTTTTTGTTTGGCTTCTCTGATTCTTTTTCTTCCCTTCCTTGGACTCCTCTTGAGTTCTTTTCTTCACAGGACAGAAACGTAAGAAGGGCCCAGGGCCACCTCCAGTTTGTGGGCTGGGACCGTGCAGCTGGTCTCCTCCCCTTGTCTCTTCTTTCCTTTCTCTCTGTGCATTCCCCCCTTCTCCCCACTGTCTCCCTACCTCCTTTTTTACCACAGCGGGACACAGGAGGAAGAATGTTTCCTCCTTGTTTGGCCCTGGCTACAGACTAGCTTGGTGCTTCACAGTCCTAGTAACGAGGGAAAACTTTGAGGAAGATGTGAAGGCATGTGCCGGAAAGGTGCTCCCTGTGCAATTAACTTTAAGAGGTTTCTCTTTTTAATTCTGTTCTTCTGGTGTGATATTGAAAAGGATTTGGAATCTAGTTAAACTGATGCTCCAGGAAAATAAACCCTTTAATTGTCTTGTGTTTTCTCATATATGGTCTCAGTCTCCAGTTTAAGGAGTGCAAACCACAAGGATTTGGGGCCAAAACCTTTTTATTGAGTATCTCTTGTGCATTTCTCATGATGGAAGTTAACTTTTTGGCTCATTAGGTCCCAGCTTCTTTCTCTCAGCAAATTAAACTCAATCTTTGGACCACCCTGGGTTATAAATAATTTGTGCTAAAAGCTTTTTATTTCCTAGAGTTTGCAGTGAATGCACATATGCTGTGGAGTTCCTTGTCTGGACAGTCATGAAAAGATGGCAGCCAGTGTTTATTGTTCTCACCACGTGCCAGGTTCTGGTCTCACCCCTTCCGTGCAGCATGCTGTCTAGTTATGTGGTGCTTTAGAAACAAGTAACTGACCTTGTAGAATTCATGCTAACGTTACCGTTGTTTTTAATTAACAGATTTCAACACTAAACTTGCACAATGTCTTTGAAACCAAGAGTAGTGGATTTTGATGAAACCTGGAACAAACTCCTCACGACAATCAAAGCTGTGGTCATGTTGGAGTACGTGGAGAGAGCAACATGGAACGACCGCTTCTCGTATCCTTCCAGTGGCTTGGATGCCTGCACTGATCAACATGCTAGGTTCATAAGCTTGTTGAAAAGTGACAACAGGTTTAAGCTTTCCTAAGTGGAAGAACATGCCAGTGTGACTATTTTCATATATATTATTGTTCACATTTCCAAGTTCATTGCCTGTATGTGGCAGTCAACAATCTTTGATAACCTTTTGCTCAACAGATACTTTACTGAGCACTTAGTATATGTCAGGCACTACTTTAGGCTTTAGAAGTACATTTGTGAACGAAGCAAACTACTTTCCCTTCATTCTACTAAAGGAAATAGATATTAAATGGATGTAAAACACAAAACCTGATGCCAGTGCTTCTGATAACAGGTTACATCCCGTGGGGGGACGTAAAGCAAAGCGAGGGCATGAGCGTGGTTGGAGTGCGTGTGCGCGCCTCTCTAGATGGTGGCCAAGGAAGGCCTCCTTGAGGATGTTGAAGATGTCGAGGATGGCGATACTTGAGCAGAGGCTGGAACCGAGGGAGGGAGCAGGTCACACAGAAACCTGGGGGGGAGTGTTCCAAGCAGAGAGCAAACAGCAAATTCAGTGGCTCTGAGATGGAAACGTTTCTTATTTGGGTTTTCTACATTTGTGATTTAGGAGTTTTATATGAAAATATAAATTTGTGGTTTCCCTAGGACAGTCTGAAACCTGCTGTCCTACATGACAGCAATCTTTTTTTAAAAAATACATATATATATATATACACACACACACACACACACACTGTACATGATATGTATATTATTATAACATTATTAATAATATTATTTTATATATACATTATATATGTAAAAAACACAGTGCAACCTCCAGCACCCAGGCTATATACTCTGGCACCAAAGGAAAAAAACCACAGTATTACAATACTGTAGTTTCTTAGTATTGGGGAGGTTAAAGGGGTCTCTAGGAACCCTCAGCCACAGGTAGCTGGAGCAGAGTGGTGGGTGGCAGCCTCATCAACTCTGCCCAGTGTTTGCCAGGGGCCACGGCTGGGAGGGCCTGGGAACGGCCTGTGCCCTGACAGACTCCTGACCCGCCTCCATCTTCCACCACAGGGACCACCACACACACCACATTCCAGGGCAAAGAAAGGGCATAGGGTCGAGGCCTGGTCTCTGGGTCTGAGTGCCATGGCAGTGCCCCAGGGCCCTGAAGGAGGCCTTGTGGACTGGGTGGACACTGTAGGGACCAGAGATTCTTTCCCCCAAAAGGGAAGGTGAGATGTGAAGGTATTATTACCAGAGTGCGTGTGGAGGTTCCGAGTCCTCTCACGTGCTGTGCCGCCCTCTCCAGCAGTGTCCTGGGGCTGAAGGATGGCTGCCCTCACTGTGCGAGGTGTGTGTTCTCTAGAAAAGCTTGGCTTTCATAAGACAGTGATTCAGCTTGTTCTCAATGCCTAACCTAATCGTCAATATTAAACTGAATGTTGATGCAAGAACAGTGAAGTTCTTTGAATTCATTACAATTGCAGTTGTCAGTAAGAAACATTTGTTAGGGTACCTATGTTCTAGGCACTACAGATACAGAAAATGATGGTAACATTTCTAGAAGGCTTCAGAGTTCGCAAAGATCTTTTATATTTTTAATATAGAAACAAGCCTATAAGATCAGTGGGGCAGATATAATAGATGAGGAAACTGATACTCAGAGGTGAAGGGACTTGCCCCGGGTTATGCAGGTAGTCATTCATGGAGCATACAGACTTGCATACAAGATGTCTAACATCTAATTTCCTGTACTTTCCATTGTATCTAGATGATAATTGTTATGGAGTCTGTCTTTGAAGAGCTTATTTTTGAATTAGTCTCTTAAATTTTTTTTGTGGAACATCATGAATTGTTTTTGGTGGGAATCAGTAAAAACTGAGTAAGGGTTAAAGGTTACTTGTGTGTTAATGAGGTTGGGCTAAGCACATACTCAGGTACTTTTAATGCCGTTTTAACTAAAATTATGAGCAGAGAGAGGAGAGAAAGAGTTGGTCATAGAAGATTACAAGAAAAGAGAAAATGAGCGTAAGGTAAAGAAAATAGAGTCATTAAATGTGTTCTTATTCTTCTACAGAATATACAGTTAATTGCTGGTTTATAAATGGTTTTGAGATAGCTGACTTCCTTTGAAAGTGCTCCTTCAGTTACTGATATTTCTAAGATGTTTATTGTTTGATCCATCTAAGATGGTTCAGTTACTCTTGACCTGGTCACGAGTTTTCTCCTCCTCCCCTGAAATAAAAAGTATCTATAGAAACAGTAAACTGAGGAGTGGAATATCATTTTAAATTTTATTATGAAAAATAAAGGAATGAAATATCATTTTAAATTTTATTGTGAAAAAAGTAGCATTTTATTATAATTTTATTTATTATGTAAAATAATGTTCCTAATTGTTCTAAAGCCAGATTCCCTCCTTTTCCCTGTTATTTTGCCCTAGAATATAAGGTTGACATCTGATACTCAGATATTTTACGTAGAAATTTTAGAGGCTATAAATCTTTAATATTTTGAAACTGGAAAAAAGCCCTCCCTACAAATTGTTCACCACCATATATTAATACTTGATCTTTTACAAAGCATTTTTTGAGGTGTATGAAATATAATGCATACATAAGTAAGATATACATGTAGAGTTGAGCAAATAATTATAAGGCAGACACCTGCATTATCACCACACAGGTTAAGAACCAGAACACTGCTGGCATCCACCAGCCTTCCCCCACCAGCTGCCCCTCTCAGTTCACAAGCCTTCTCCTTTCCCTTGGAGGTAACTACTATCATATTATTCTCTTGTTTTTTAAAGAACAGCATGATTGCTTATATATACAGCCTTAAACAATATTGGTTAATTGTGTTTTGAACTGTGTATAAATGGAATCATACTGTGTACATTCTTTTGTGTCATAATTTTGTCTTTCAACATATAATGCATGTGATTAATTTGTTACAGATGATCTTGTAAAATATATATTATTAGCCCATTTTACAGTTGAGAATATAGTGGCCCAAGAGGGTTAAGATTGACTTCCTGATATTGTAGGCTAGATGCTGGGATAAAAATGCTCAAGTCTCCTTACACCCTTGAAGTGGGTATCAAAGAAGCCTGGTCTGCCAGCCGAAGTGTTTAACATGTGTAAGTATGGAACTTAGTGAACCCCTGTCTACAACATTTTTACTAAATATAACCTCTGTAAGGGCACAGATACCTGTTTTGTTCACTGCTGTATTCCCAGTATCTGGTACATATAGACACCTAGCAAATATTTGGTGAGTGAGTAGCTACTGTCAGCTGAATGCCATGAAGCATACTGTACGGATGAAAGAAGTAGCATTAATATTTAGCTAGTTCTCTTATTGTGTTGATAAGAGGGCTCTTAACCCTCATCCTTCATAAATGTACTGGGTCCAGTTATGTATGCAAGGCATTCTGGTTGATAGGTAATGTGAATAGAAGACATCAGTGTTTTCTTTTGATGCATAACAAATTACTACAGATGTAGTGGCTTAAATTTAGTGTTTCACTCTTTTATTATCTCCCAGTTCTGTAGGTCAGAGTCCATCGTGTGACTAGGTTCCCTGCTCAGGATCTCACAAGGCTGAAGTCGGGGTTGGCTGGCTGTCTTCTCATCTAGAGCTCAGGGTCCACTTTTAAGCTCATTCCTGTTATTTGGCAGAATTCAATTCCTTGCAGCTATAGGACTGAGGTCCCGGTTTTCTACTTGACTTTTGGCCGTGAGCTGCTCTCATTGACTTACGGTCACTCTCCAGTTGTTACTTGTGACCCCCTTCCATCTTCACAGCCAGCAGTGGCGAGTCAAGCCTTTCCCCTTCTGCAGCTGGCGCAGGGGGCAGGGGCTGGTAGGGATCTGCCTTTGAAGGGCTCATGCGATTAGATTAGGCCCATCAGGGAAGTCCAGGATAATCTTCCTATTTTAGAGCCAACTGATTAGTAACCATAACTGCAGCTGCCAAGTCCCCTTGCCATGTAAAGTAACTGGGTGTGCTTTCTTATATTCACAGTCCCAGGGGTTAGGGAAGGAAGTCTTGAGAGGCCATTTTTAGAATTCTGCCTAACACAAGTAATAATGATGCTCTATAACAGAAGCTCTGTGACAGCTTAGGTGCAGTCTAGGGTCGTTTGGGACTTACTCTTTAAGAGGTATATCAAATGCTTATGATATGATAGAGGCTAGGTGTAGATGTACATTTACTATTTGCTTCCCTGGGTTGGAGTTCTTTGGTTCTTTTGGTTTACGGTCGACCCTTGAACAACACAGGTTTGAACTGCACAGGTCTGCCCGTACTCAGATTTTTTTCAATAAGTATACTGTCGGTCCTGTAACCATGGATATGGAGGACTGACTGTAAGGGGCTTGAGCATCCTCAGATTTTGGTATCCACAGTGGGTACTGCAACCAATCCTCTGTGGATACTGAGGGACAAGTGTACTTGTATTCATGATTTTCTGCCTTTTGGTAGCTGTTAGGACAATTTCGGAACCCTAGCAGTGTAACATAGGCGGTCTCCTACTTAAGGACAAGATAGATTCTAGTGAATAAATGGTTTTATGTGTAAGTCCATAGTGACTCAGTGAGGGGTTATTTAAGATTGCTTCCCTGAATGTAATTCTCCCAGATAGGAAAACCTGGCTCTAAAACTATTGTCCTTATTTCAAATACATATTCTATGAGGAGTGTTTTTCAAACATAGAACAATTTTGACTGCATTGAAAAATGTTGAGGTGGGAAATCTCCATCCTTGATGATCTTCACAAGTGTTAGAAGGAGGACCCCTTAGTAACCTTGACATCTACACTTAGCAGCCCATCAGTCTTTCTTAGATTGTGTGGATTGGAAAAGGTTGTATCTGTAGTCATCCCTGGTTGGTGCATCAGTAACAGTTTCACTCCCTTCTTCTAAATTATGTCAGAGTTCTTTTATTTAATGAGTCATTTTTTTATCCTTGCTTGCTAATTGATGATTTTATAGATACTGCATTTTTTTACATGTCACATTTTAATTTTTTCGCTTACGAAATGTCAATAAAATTTTTCATTTTTTATAGTTTTGTATTGTCAGTTCTTTTTTGACCATTATTTTACCATTTTCAATTTTAAGGTAATCTTTACTTTTATTCCCATTGCAAAACATTGTTTTTGGCCCACTATGCAGTAGAGTTAATAGTGTTAAAACTAAAAATTAAGCCCAAGCATAGGAAGCATCTTTTAATAGAGAAAATGAACTAAAATAAGTAATTTGCTGCTTACCAGCACTGCCTTTTGGTTGTAACAGAGTTCAGAGCTCTTGCTCCTGAACACATTTTGTTTCTGAATTTGAGAATTTGTAAGTGGAAAGTTTGTACATACAGGTATCTTTCTATTCCGGCTCCCAGAAAAGATGACTTGGAGGAGACAGTGTTTAAATCTAAATCTGACCACCTACGTTATTTCCCATTTTTGGTTTTTTAAAGTATCTTGTCTATAAGCAAATCATAATTGAATGCTAGAGGGTTGAAAAGTGCTCCTCTTGGGTGCTCTTCCCAAGGCCTAACCATTTCCAGAGTGGTTGGGTATTTGAACAGGTTAAAGAAAAAGAACATATTTAGGTATATCTTTTAGGCAGTTAAGTGAAATTATGCAGTGAGACTCCAAACTATGCTGAGTTAAAATATTCATTTAAAAAATTTATTAAGGTGGACTCCATTAAAAGCAATACATGAGTACATTCTCACTGAGGAAGAGTCAAACAATATATAAGTCCTGTATGTGGAGTGAAATGGGAAAGTCTCCCTGGATTCCTACCTTGCACAGATCCCTTTCCCTCAGCAGAGAGAAGGGAAGCCCTATTTTGCTGGTCATTTCTGTTTACATATACATGCAGTGGCTATATTGAGACATTAACTTTGTTGATGTAAAACATTTGAGCACATGATTAGCATATCATGTTGAAATTATGGTACTGAATTGCTGATTTTTCAGTATCAAGTAAGTTGTGTATTCTAGAAATGTGTGTATATGGCTTAAGGGAAGATTAGAGGAGCAAATATCATCATCATGTTGGATGGAAGTTCTGGAAGTAGGTATTCAGAACTTAAAGATAATAAATGTATCACTTCTGATTGTTGATCTAGAGCCTGGCCAAATTTAGTCATTTAAAAAAATTTTGTTTTTTCTTTTGGCAGTGATGTGTGGCTTGTGGGATCTTAGTTCCCTGAGGGATTGATTGAACCCAGGCCCACGGCAGTGAAAACTCCGAGTCTTAACCACTGGACTGCCAGGGAATTAAAAAAAATTTAATTTAAATTTAAGTATGATATACGTGCTGACTGGTGAATGTAGAGATGAATTCTCACAAAGTGGGCGCACCTGTGTACCCAGTAAAAGAGTGCTCCTACCAACCAGGAACCTCTGTTCTCCAGTCGCTGAAGTTAACTGCTGTCCCGGCTTCTACAACACCTAATTCTGACAGCCCTTTTACATCTAGTTTTACTAGGATAGGCTTGTGATCAGTTAAGATTTATATTATGTCATGAACTAGGACTTTTTTTTCTAAAGGCATTTTTAGCTGAAACCTGGAGGGACCCCAGGCTGATCCGGGAGCTCATGTAGTACCTTACTTTGAAGCTCCTTCTCCATTGATGCCTTGTTCCCTCTCCACTCCACCAAACCATGTCAATTCTCTATAGAATTTGTGTCCAGATAAATGAAAAAATTTTTCTTTCTTAGGTAGTGTATATTCAAGTCTCTACTTTCTTTGTAATACAGGTGAATATTTTTTATGTTATTGCTGAAAAATAGCTCTTATATCTGTACTATTTTATTTAATCTTCCAGTCTATAGAAGTTCATTATGATATCTAAGTTGACTTAAAATAACTTAATAGTTTCTTTTTTTTTTTTAACATCTTTATTGGAGTATAATTGCTTTACAATGGTGTGTTAGTTTCTGCTTTATAACAAAGTGAATCAGCTATACATATATCCCGATATCTCCTCCCTTTTGTGTTTCCCTCCCACCCTCCCGATCCCTAAAATAACTTAATAGTTTCTTATTGTAACTTTTTTTTCTATAAAGAAACCTGGCACAGTGATATTACACTATTTGGGTGATATTTTTGCTTCACCATGTTTGTTTTTTAAGTATGTAAATAAGCTTTTAAATATTTAATATAATAGTAATCGAACAAATATATATACATGGATACATGGAGATATTTTATTGGTTACTAATTACAATTAAAAGTAAACAACGAAAGAATTTGGAGGGAACATAGGAAAGTCTGACTGAGGCCTCCCAGACAATGACATCACGTGGAGAGGGCTGCTTGCTCTTTTTAGGGTGAGGATACAAGGTAAAGAGTCAGAGCATGTGAGGTTGATTTCCCACCTCCCTTCTATCACCAGCGTGTCGGGTAAGTGTCTTTCATTCTGTGTATGTATCTATATAATCCTAAACTGCAAAAATGAAATAAGGATTTTTCGTTTTTTAATGCCAGACTTGAGTTAAATCTTTTGTTTTAAAGTAGTATCTTCAATGAATATGAAAACCTTAACAATTTAACTAGAGATATCTATGCTTTATGTGTGGCCTATCCTGAACCCCTTGGAGAAAGACTTTATACAGAAACTAAGATTTTTTTGGAAAATCACGTACGGCATTTGCACAAGGTAAGGATTGATATATACATGATGTAAATGTGTTTATGGCTACATAGTTATTTGACTAGTTCACTGTTTTCCAGTGCAGAACTTGTATCAGGTTAAGGTTATTTCTTTTGTTTCCTAATTAGCATTTTTCTAATATGTATATAGGAGCTTTGGGTCAAGCTCTGTGTTGTTAGGTTCTCCAAGGGAAGTCAGTTTAGTTGCTCCAGATCATACAACTAGTAAGTTAAAGAGTAGGGTTTCAAATCAAGATGTGTTCAACTTGAAATCAAGTGCTTACATATCCTCTGGATGGTGTTTATAGAACCAAGTTTTCTTTACTGTTGCTTCCCATCTCTTGGTGAATCTCTGTCTTTATATTCAACATTTTAGCTGCCTCTTCATATCCTATATAAGGTCTTTAAAAACCTAGAATTAAAAAGGAAAATGGTAAATTAAAAAGTATGATAGAAAGCCTCTGTGACCAGTTATTTTGGTCAGTGTGCCATGTGCATGAGGGTGACATCACCGACTTGATCTGTGTATAAGCAGTGAATGAATTTTGTAGTATTTGGCTACACGCAGCATTTCTGACTTCTTTTGGATTACTGATCTTATCAGGAACTGGATGAGATCATTTATTCTTTGAACTAGAAACTTGGCTACCTTCTTTTCACCCCCAGTATTTTATTTATTTTTTAAAACTTTTTATTTTATATTGGAGTATAGCCAATTAACAATGTTGTGATAGTTTCAGGTACACAGCAAAGCGACTCAGCCATACATATACATGTATCCATTCTCCCCCAAACTCCCCTCCCATCCAGGCTGTCATATAACATTGAGTAGAGTTCCGTGCACTATACAGTAGGTCCCTGTTGGTTATCCATTTATTTTATTTATTTCATACATCTTTATTGGAGTATAATTGCTTCACAATGCTGTGTTAGTTACAGTTGTACTTACCTCATTGTAGTTTTGATTTGCATTTCTCTAATAGTTAGTGATGTTGGGCATCTTTTCATGTGCCTTTTGGTTATCTGTATGTCTTCTTTGGTGAAATGTCTATATAGGTCTTCTGCCCATTTCTTAATTGGGTTGCTTGCTCTTTTGATATTGAGCTCCATGAGCTGTTTGTATAGTTTGGAGACTAATCCTTTGTCTGTTGCTTCATTTACAAATATTTTCTCCCATTCTGAGGGTTGTCTTTTCGTCCAGTTTATGGTTTACTTTGCTGTGCAAAAGCTTTTAATTAGGTCCCATTTGTTTATTTTTGTTTTTTCATTACTCTAGGAGGTGGGTCAAAAAAAGATCTTGCTGTGGTTTATGTCAAAGAGTGTTTTTCCTGTATTTTCCTCTAAGAGTTTTATAGTATCCGATCTTACATTTAGGTCTTTAACCCATTTGGAGTTTATTTTTGTGTATTGTGTTAGGTAGTATTCTAATTTCATTCTTTTACATGTAGCTGTCCACTTTTCCCACCACCACTTATTGAAGAGGCTGTCTTTTCTCCATTGTATGGTCTTACCTCCTTTGTCGTAAATTAGGTGACCGTATGTGCATGTGTTCATCTCTGAGCTTTCTATCCTGTTCCATTGATCTATATTTCTGTTTTTGTGCCAGTACCATACTGTCTTGATTACTGTAGCTTTATAGTATAGTTTGAAGTTGGGGAGCCTGATTCTTCCAGCTCCGTTTTTCTTTCTCAAGATTGCTTTGGCTATACGAAGCCACCATCACCCTGATACCAAAACCAGAAAAAGATATCACAAAAAAGAAAATTGTAGACCAATATCACTGATGAACATAGATGCAAAAATCCTGAACAAAATACTAGCAAACAGAATCCAACAACATATTAAAAGGATCATACACCATGATCAAGTGGAATTTATCCCAGGAGTGCAAGGATTCTTCAATATACACAAATCAATCAATGTGATACACCAAATTAACAAATTAAGGAATAAAAACCATACGATCATCTCAATAGATGCAGGAAAAGCTTTTGACAAAATTCAACACTTATTTATGATAAAAACTCTCCAGAAAATGGGCATAGAGGGAACCTACCTCAGCATAATAAAGGCCATATATGGCAAACCCACAGTAATCATCATGCTCAATGGTGAAAAACTGAAAGCGTTTCCACTAAGATCAGCAACGAGACAAGGATGTCCACTCCTGCCACTCTTATTCAACATAGTTTTGGAAGTCCTAGCCACGGCAATCAGAGAAGAAAAAGAAATAAAAGGAATACAAATTGGAAAAGAAGAAGTAAAACTGTCACTGTTCGCAGAAGACATGATACTATACATAAAAAATCCTAAAGATGCCACCAGAAAACTACCAGAACTAATCAATGAATTTGGTAAGGTTGCAGGATACAAAATGAATGCACAGAAATCTCTGGCATTCCTATATACTAACAATGAAAAATCAGAAAGAGAAATTAAGGAAACACTACCATTTACCATTGCAACAAAAAGAATAAAATACCTAGGAATAAACCTACTTAAGGAGGTGAAAGACTTGTACTCAGAAAACTATAAAACACTGATGAAAGAAATCAAAGATGACATAAACAGATGGAAAAATATACCATGTTCTTGGAAGAATCAGTATTGTGAAAATGACCCAAAGTAATCTACAGATTCAGTGCAATCCCTATCAAACTACCAATGGCATTCTTTGCAGAATTAGAACAAAGAATTTTACAATTTGTATGGAAACACAAAAGAACCCGAATAGTGAAAGGTTATCCATTTTAATTATATCAGTGTGTACATGTCTATCCCATACTCCCTAACTATCCCTTTCCCCCATCCTTCCCCCCTGGTAACCATAAGTTCCTTCTCTAAGTCTGTGGAAGCTTGACTACCTTTTGTTAGCCCCGTGACCCTGGACAACTCACCTAACCTACCTTGTAGATTGAACTTCATGTTCCTTTATCTGTAAAATGGAGATAAAGTAACACAGTCTGTGTAATAATATGTCTAACCCTGTACATGACTAGGAGTAGATCTTTTTCAAATGGTAATAACCCATAAGTAGAGCACAATTGATCCTGTGATATTTCCCTTATAACATTTGAAGAAAAGCTCAGTTTTTCAAAGCCTATTTTATCTATCTGTTTATTTTATTTTGTTTTCATTGAAATATAGTTGACATACAATATTTTGTAAGCTCAGATTTTCAGAGCCGATTTTATCTGTTTATTTTCTTTTCATTGGAATATAGTTGACATACAATATTTTGTTTCAGGTGAACTACATAGTGATTCAACATTTACATACATTATGAAATGATCACCAAATTAAGTCTAGTTACCATCTGTCCTTATACAAAGTTATTACAATATTATTGACCATATTCCTTGCACTCTATGTTACATCCCCATGACTTATTTATTTTCTAACTGGAAGTTTGTACCTCTTAATCCCTTTCACCTTTTTGGCCCCCTACTCCAGCCTTCTCCCCTCTGGCAACCACCTGTTTGTTCTCTGTATCTCTGAGTCTGTGTCTGTTTTGTTTTGCTAGTTCGTTTGTTTTTCAGATTACACATATGAGTGAGATGATGCGGTATTTGTCTTTCTCTGTGTGACTTATTTCACTTAGCATGATACCCTCTGGGTTCATCCATGTTGTTTTAAATGGCGAGATTTCATTCTTTATATGGCTGAGTAATATCCCATTGTATATATATATACCACATCTTCCATTTGTCTGTTGTTGGACACTTAGGTTGCTTATGTATCTTGGCTATTTGTAAGTAATGCTGCTATAACTGCTATGAACATTGCGGTGCATGTATCTTTTTGAATTAGTGTTTTCTTTTTCTTCAGGTAAATACCCAGGAGTGGAATTGCTGGCTCACATGGTAGTTCTGTTTTTAATTTTTTGAGGAACACCCTGTTTTCCATAGTGGCTGCACCAGTTTACAGTCCCATCAGTAGTGCATGAGGGTTCCCTTTTCTATAGATCCTTGCCAGCACTCGCTATTTCTTGACTTTATTTATTTATTTATTTTTGGCTACGTTGGGTCTTCGTTGCTGCACACAGGCTTTCTCTAGTTGCGGCGAGCGGGAGCTACTCTTCGTTGTGGTGCATGGGCTTCTCATTGTGGTGGCTTCTCTTGTTGTGGAGCACGGGCTCTAGGCGCGTGGGCTTCAGTATTTGTGGCACGTGGGCTCAGTAGTTGTGGCTCACAGGCTCAGTAGTTGTGGCACACGGGTTTAGTTGCTCCACGGCAAGTGGGATCTTCCCGGACCAGGACTCGAACCCGTGTCCCCTGCATTGTCAGGCAGATTCTTAACCACTGCGCCACCAGGGAAGTCCTGTTTCTTGACTTTTGATGATAACCATTCTGACAGGTGTGAGGTTATAGCTCATTCTGTTTTTGATTTGCAGGAAATGCTCTACTTTTTATTTTATATGGCAGATACATTTTAGTGTTCTAGTATGTGCATTTATCAGTTTATGAAAGTGGTTTTAATGACAAGTAATTTAACTTAGTCTTAACATTTTTCATATGTTAGTTTTCAAGTTAAAGTTCTGCTGTTGTGAGCTGGTTAGCTTTGGTTATAATATACTAGATAACTGTGTGAGTCATTTATAAATTTTGCTATTTTATGTTTTAGCATAGGTTGTAAGTGTGATTTTTAAAAACCTTTTATTTTGAAATAATTTTAAGCTTATAGAAAAGTTGCAAAAATAATACAAAGACTTCTCAAATACTTTTTACCCAGCTTCATAATATTAACATCTTGCATAACAGTGGTACAATTATTAAAACCAAGAAATTAACATTGGTATAATTGTGTGATTGAAAAATTACAATTGTGAAGTAGTTTTATGAAAGTTTAGAATACTTATATAATTGTATACCATATTTTCTCTCAAGTCCAGTGACAAAAAAAGAAGTTGGCTATTATGTAGATGACAAAGTAAATTGTTAATATAGCCAACAGAACTGAAAAGTTTCACCTGTGAGAACTTTTTAAATTACTAAAGTATTGCATTATGTTGTAGATCATTTAGAACATACTGATAAGGAAAAAGAAAATAAACATCACCCATAACATACCTCTGGAATTAACCACTGTTAATGCTTTTGATATATCTATTTTTAAATATATCTTTTTTTGATACATATTAACAAAAATATAATTTGATATATGTCTTTTGCATATTTTTGTTTTGTGTAGACTTCCATTTTTTATTAGAAAATGAAGTCATGTTGTATACTTTATAATGTGCTTTTTGCTTTTAATAATATTGTAGGTCTCTTTCTTTGTCATTAAATAGACTTTTGTAATTCTGGCAGTGATTGTAAAATTTTTCATTTTGTGGAGATACTGTGATTTGTTTAAATATTCCTATATTGCTGGGCATATAGATTATTTCCAGTTCATAAAGTTGTGATTATAAACAATACTTCCATGAACACCCTTGTAGCTAAGTTATTCTTGTGTTACCAAGTTTTTTTATAGGGTAAGTCCCTAGATGTGGAATTACTGGGTCATAAGTCATGAACATTTCCCTCCATATCTCTGTGTTCCGAATTGGTGGATATGGAGGCCCGGCTGTAGGGACTTGAGCACCTGCGGATTTTGGTATCCATGGTGAGGTCCTGGAAACAATTCCCCACTGATGTTGAGGAACAACCGTAGTAAGAAATTGTTCCTAGATTTATATTCTATCCAACCAGTAGCAGTAGTTCCTAAGTGGGCCCTATTCCCCAGCATTATTAATAGTGGTTGCGATTTTTAATTTATTTACCGTATGATAGGCAAAAAAGTACTATTTATAGGCTAGTCCTATCATCCTGAGACTTAATTGGTAAAACTCCAAGTTTAAAAGCATAGCTTTCATCAAGAGTTAATTGGATGAGTGTTGAGGTCATGTCTTGCCTAAGGTCACGCGGATGGTTGATGGAAGAACTGAAGTAAGAGCAGCGGTGGCCTCGGGAATGTCTGTCCTGTCCAGTGGATTTTTATTGTTAGACTGGCTTTCCATTAAAATTAACTTTTTAAACATCAGCCCTCAGATTTCAGTTTGATTTTCATTTTTCAAAAAATAGTAGGTTTTTATTAAATAAGTATAAAATAACTTATTTGGGGAATATGGAAAATGTGTCAATTTTCATAAGTAGTCTTACTCACAATAGTGAATAATATGAGGTGATGACATAACTGCAGGCTGATCAAAAGTGATGGACGTGAGGAAACACAATAGAATTACATTCTGTTTTAATCTGATCTAATATTCTAGCCCAAAGAACAGCATCAAACCATTATATTTTGTTTTTTTATCTTAGAGAATGAAACATTTACTCTCTAGTATGGACGCTTCACTTTCATATCTAAGATTCACATTTTTTTTCTAGCTCTTTAATTGTTACTAAAGGTAGTTAAAAATAAGAATGTAATTTGTAAATATAATATATAGTGCTTGAATTATGTCACTTATTTAAGAACATTAGTTTTTGATAAATTTCATAGCTTACAAATGAAAATGATTAGTGCTTTCTGAGTAAAAAATATTTTTTTCTTTTTCTAGAGAGTTCTGGAGTCTGAAGAGCAAGTACTTGTTATGTATCATAGGTACTGGGAGGAATACAGCAAGGGTGCAGACTATATGGACTGCTTGTATAGGTAAGTACACTTTTAGACTCTCGACAGTCTAAACAGTATTGCCTGCATTTGGTAATTGCAGGAGTTTTTTGGTTTTTTTTTACTACCTACTACCCATGAAAATGAGCAGAACTAAAGCATTACCTGATGTATGGACTTTGCTCTGCTATGGGGAAAGGTCTGTAGTGTGGGTCATGTGGGTATTTGGGAGCCAGGCAGTGTATGGAAACTTACTCTGTGAAAACTAAAACTGTATTTGATGGCATAGCTCTGTTTCTTCAGTTGTCTGGGACTGTGTAACACACATTAAATCTTGACAGATCCGAAGTGAAACTTCAGCTTGGATGAAACATTTAGTGAATCTAAGCTTGTGGCCCCCTCCAGCACGCTCTTGTTTGACTCTAGGGTTCAGCATTTTATGTTTCATGGAAGTACCTGGCAGTTTTCTCTTGACGTTCTCCCGCCCTTTCCTCTAGACGTACTGAATTACTGGCAGTGTTGTGATGCCTTGTGGTCTCATATCATCCCGCCTTTCCTTGTGCTATTCTGTCTGTCTGGATTGCTTTTCTTCCTTTCCCTGAATGACTAGTTCCCATTCCCAGCTCTGAACTCCCCTCTCCTTGCCTCAGTCTCCTGCTTAGATCTTTGGTGTTAACTGCCACTCATGTATGTTCCTGTGGCACCCTGGGCTGGTCCTCTCTAACTCATTCACGTAGACAGTGGAAATAAGTACAGTACCTGGGTACACAGGCAGAGACCCATTTGTTGAAGGACAGTGGATAAATAGGGTATAGTGCTGTTAAGCACCTGGGCCTTGTGGCCTGTGATGGTTGCAGTGATAATTTTGCCCTGTGCATTGTGGCTTGGGCCACAGATGAACCCCTGCCTCAGTTTCTTGCTGGAGAAGAGGAGTCGAGCTAGGTCTCAAAGTGTTTCCTGCACAGGTGCACGGGGCCAAGGCATGGTCGCCTTGGTGTGTCTGTCCTTTGCTTTACTGGTTCGTATTCCCTTTGGTTTTTATAACAACACTGGACTTTACTAGATGTAAGCTGCCTATGTTAGAAACTGGAACTCACTTCTAAATGGCCAGTAGCTCTATTTCCTCTTAGAAGAGCAAAATATAATAAAACCAGAAACCAGCAATTGCTGACATGGGCAAGGTTTGCTGGGGCTTTGGCTTTTACAGAACATGTCTGCCATCCATTAAACATCCTGACATTTGATTTCCCCCCTCCATCCACCAAAGTGGCCTAGTCATAAATAGGACTTTAAGAATTCCTTAGCTAAACTGTGGGGGAGAGCGGGGGGAGTTTTAAGGATCAGAGTGAGAGCACACGTGTGTTTTTGTCACTGCTAAGAAGCTGGGGCCACTGGTATATGGATGACAAAACAGGGTGCTTCGACTGTGTGCCGTGCAGTGGATCCCTCGTTAGCTGAGATACTTCAGTAAAGATTCAAGTTGTTTTTCTATTCTTTCTTAGTTTTCTGGGGCACCGTTCTCTTGGTTCTCCTGCACCTCTCTTTACCAAAATCAAATTGGTATTATTGAAAGTAGTACTATTAAATTGGTACTGTTGAAGAGCTTTTATTAAATTTGGCAATATATATGATATATACACATATGTATGTGTATATATAAAGCCATATGAGGTAGTTGGTTTTTTACAATGGAGGAAAACTAAGGGTCAGAGAGGTCAAGGTCCCTGAGCTGGAAAAATTACAAGGGCAGAATTTAAACCCAGATCAGTCTGAATAAATCCATTTAACTTCTTCATTCTACCTAGCCTCATTCTAGAGAGTCATTGTAGTCACTTACATAGGTTCTATTCTCATCCTTCAGCTGCACTCTGCATTCTTTCTAGGATGATCTCTATTACTCCTGGTTTTAGCTACAACCTATGTATTGATAACCACCAAAATAAATGTTTATTGAAGGTGGTCTAAGTTTCAGAGGAATATTCTTACCTAGCTGCCTGTACCTCCAGGATGTTCCGTGGATACATCATACTACTGCAGATGTTCACAACTGAGCTTGTTATTTTTTACACACACGCTGCCCCAGTAATACTCATCTTGGTTAATGGTAGTCCTGGACATCCAGATGTATATGCTGGAAGTCTCAGTTATCCTTCACCTAGGGTTATCCTCTCTACCTGACCCCTCTTGGTCAAATCCTCCAAATGTCTCTTAAATTTATTATTTCCTTTGCAGTGCTATTATAGTATTGTAGTTCAAGCTTTTTATTGTTTCTGACCTGGACTGTTATTGATAACATCCCTGTAACCAGTCTCCCAGCCTTTGATTTCTAATTTATTCTATTTAGTAAACTTCTCAAGTGCAAATTTGATCACCGTCCAAAATCACTTAGTAACATTCCACTGTCTGTAGTAAAGACTTAGAACCAGTGGCTGATGGGATTCACTTATAGAGTGTTTTGTTTGACCTCTGTGGGGTTGGCTTCATGTGACTGATTTATTTAATTATATTGGTAGACTGGGTGGTGAGATCCTTCTCATAGAGGGCACATTTGATTAGATAATTAGATAAAAACTGTAATTAGTATAAAAACTAGATAATTAGATAAAAACTGCTTGATAGTCTTTGCTTGTTGGGTAGTAGGTTATCCAGGCTATCTCTTGTTATTAATCTTAGTCTATAAGGAAATCTGTGTGAAGAAATGTAAAGGAAAAAAATCAGTTTTATTTCAAAGCATTTTTCAGTATTATTGTTTTGAAGTAATTTCTAGCCTTTTCTTTACTCTGATTGATTTATAAGATGGATATGCATTAGCATAGGTGACTTAAGGATTCCAATTTTAAAGAAAAATAATGATGCTCCTCCGCCACCTTTCCTGCTGCTACGTCTCTGTTTAGGCTCTGCGGGCCCTTGAAGTGGGGTACTTAAAGTATTACCTTGAGAGCTAATGACTCTTGAAATCCAGTAGGTGTTAGTATGGGAACAGTTCTGATAATGGATTTTTTTAAAGATAGATTGAAATGCCTGATTTCTTAGAGGCTTCACAGTTACCTTAGGCTATTAGTTCTTGTTAGTTAATACTGTTGTGTTACTGCTGATACTCCAGAAAAGCAAAGGATACTTATCAATCACTTTGTTGCCAGAATAAATTATAAAAACATGTACTACTGCATGAGTTAGACCTGAGCGGAACAGTCAGGTATTGACTGTGTGGTAGAGTATCGACTATTTAAAGAAATTATTGAAAGCTATTTTACTCTACGATTTCCTAGAATATATATCTTTATTTAAAAACAAATGTGTGGTTAATAAATCTGATTGTAAAATACTACAGTGACTTAGAAATTAAGAATGGCGTCTGAATCAAAGTGAAAAATTATGCTACTTACATTTTAAATCATATCTATAAATTATTTTAAAAGCTTCTCTATCAAGCTTAAACTGTCAAGAGTAGAAATCTGTAATGAGAAGAATATAGATGATGAAAGTTAGTGTAAAATTTATTCCATGCGGGAAAGAGAATAGTGACTTGTCCTATCAGATATAAAATGTATAAAGCTCCACTAAAACAGTGTATTGGCTGTGGAATATACACACAGATCTCTAGTGAATCCAGACTTCTGCAGATCTAGCAGCTACTCTTCAGAGTCAGCAAACTCCTACGCTGAGAAGTTTACACTTACTGTATAGGAATAAGGGGGCTGCTGTAGGCTTCTGAATAGGGAGTTGATATCCTGAAAGCAAAATTTTTAGGTAAATTGGATATGCCAGAAATGGGAAATAGAGATCAGTCATGAGAACGTTGCACATGATCCAAGCAGAGAGTCAACGAATGGCATTGAAAGTGAAAAGGAAATTAATGGGAGGAGGTGAGGAATAGTGTGAGAGGACAGGAGGACCAGCTGATTAAAGGAGGTAAATGGAAGGATGAGGTAAGTGATGCTAATGTTTTAGGTAGGATTACTGGGATGGCCATGGTACAGTGACCAGAAAAGGAATGGTTTGGAGCAAAGGGTCTTATAGAAAGGCACATGTAATGGTGCAGATATGACTAAGTTCCCCCTACTCAGCACTTTGCACTGTTGAAATGTTACATTTGTTTATGTTTTTATGTCCTACCAGATGGGTAAGCTCTCTGGGCAGAGACTACATTTTTGTTTTTCGTTTTTCTATCCTCAGTGCCTTGTCGTACCTGGCATGCAGTACGCACTTGGTCAGTACTTGCTGAATGAGAGTGGGAGACCTCGTGAGTTTTCTGGCCCAGCTCTGCCACTTAGTAGCTGATGGACCTTTGCCGAGTTCTTTAAGCTGTCTAAGCTGCAATTTTCTTACACGTAAAATGAGGATCCTAATAGTACCCCATATATCTACCTCCTAGTATTCAGCCAGCTGCAATGCTTACACCTGTCTCTGACACACGATAGGCGCTCCATAAGTGTCAGTGATTACTTTTATTTCCTGACATTCATGCTTTTATGATCTGCCTCCAGGCTGCTTTTCCAAGTTTGTGTTCTAATGTTAGCTTTTGCCATCCGTGCTGCTGGAACGTTACCCGTTTATTCATTTCGTAATTCGGAGAAGTATTTTTCGAGGACTGCCTGTCTGCCTGCCACTGTTCTGGACACTGTCTGCCAGACCTCACATTCTAGAGAGGAGGTGGATGTACCAAACCAGTAGACAAAGAAAAGAACAGGATTATTTCTCATTGTAGCAAGTGCTGTGAAGAAAACAGTTATGTATTAGATAGTTACTTCATTGGGGGTGGGAAGTGAAGGTTAGTTTGGTTTGGGGTCAGGTCAGGCCTGAGAGAGGTGTGTTTGAGCCGAGACCAGAGTGACAGAGGCCAGAGGTGAAATGCCCTACCCCAGGGAAGCTGTTTCAGGTGAAGCAGCCGTTTCTCTCCAGCTCCTGCTTCCGTCTCAGTCCTGTTCCCCTTTTCTCAGCTGGAAGGCGTGGTGGAAGCACAGCAGGAAATTATTAGGGTTACAGTGAGAATGGAAGGGAAAGCTAAATGATATTTTGAAGGAAATGGCTTTGTAACCAGTGGACAGAAGAGACTAAAATGTCACATGGGGCACCAAGGTTGTAAGCCCTGGAGTCCAGAGCTGGAAGTGAGTGAATGTGGGAGGGAACTTGTGTAAGTGGTGGTGGCCATAGCGCTTTTTTCATTATTTTTCATCGTCTGCTAGGATTGTCAGTGGAGTTATGCAGTTGAAATTTTTGTTTTCTTTGCTTGCAGTTTCAGTTGTCTGAACATTCAGCAGACCTTTCAATTTGATTCAGTGAACGTGGGAAAGTGTGTGTTTTAATACAGAGATTTTGTGGTTGTTGCCTAAATACTTGTATTGTCAATAGCTATTTTCACCTTGGCAGAAGCCGTCAAATGAATAGTTTTAGGTGTTGAGCATTAGAGGCCTTGTGGTGAAATCTGGGATGGTGAAAAGTGATGCTTGAATATTACATGCCTTTGTACACATTTTATTTAATCTTAGAACTCTTTATTCATCTTAGTAGTTCTTAGAGTTCATCATAGTTATCAGTCTTTCTTTATAAAGCTGTTTACCCCTGGTAGACAAAGTGATCTTGAATCTGTCAGTTTTGCCCATACTTCTTACTGTCTGTAACAATCTATTGCATTTTCTTACCTACTGATTGTGATTTTTTTGTTTGTTTGTTTAAAAATGAAAAGTTATGTATTTAATGGTGATAAAATATAGAGAACTTTCTTGACTTTGATCTTTTAACCATTTTCTGTTTAATTCTTTGCAAAGTGAACTTGGCTTATTTAACAAGAAGAATCCGGGAATGAGCAAATTAGACTGTAGAGGGTTGACCCTTGGATAGGAGCTGTTGGGCTATAAGAGTATTGGAAAGTTTTAGAACAAAACCCCTGAGTTTTTTTAAGTGAGACTGTGGTAGG
>NW_020172994.1:308964-411749 GCF_003031525.2 Neophocaena asiaeorientalis asiaeorientalis | reverse complement strand
GGGTTTTTTTTTTTTTTTTTTTTTGCTACTCTAGAGGTCTTACTCTTTGTCTCTTAGGGCCTAGCAAAGGGAGTTGGGCTGGTAATTTTTATCTTTTTTAAAAATTATATTTCTAATTTATATATAATTAGTTTCTTTTGGATGTATTACTGAACTATTCTACAGTTGATTATAACCCTAAAATTATTGCTCTAAAGTTGCACGTTACTTGTTTTCCTACTGATTTTGACAGTGTCTATTGATATTGTATTTGTTTTTCAGGTATCTCAACACCCAGTTTATTAAAAAGAATAAATTGACAGAAGCTGACCTTCAGTATGGTTATGGTGGTGTAGATATGAATGAACCACTTATGGAAATAGGAGAGGTAGGACATTCTTTAAATGACTGGCAAACATAAGAGTGTTCTTATATACTGAGGAAATTTGACTCACTGTCCTTTTCTTAAGGACACTGAGTGGACTATCTTAAAATTGTCAAGATTTAAAACATCCTAGGGAATAATTCCCTGGCGGTCCAGTGGTTAAGACTCTGTGCTTCCAATGCAGGGGGACGTGGGTTCGATCCCTTGTCGGGGAACTAAGTTCCTGAAAGCTGCGTGGCCAAAGGGGGAAAAAAAAATATCCTGAATGTTAAGTAAATGAAATACTGTTATGATTTCCTAAGAATCTTCAGATAGATGAGACGAACAGAAAAGATGTGATGAGTATTATTTTAATAGTTAAATTAATGATGGATGAATGACAGAAGGTTAATAGTTCTGCTGTATGAAAAATCTCATAAAAAGTATTTAGAAAATGTTGAGACTCTTATGGTTGAAAAGTGTGAAGGACATGGACTTAAAAGAGAACCTAAAAGAGAGGAAACACAAATTTGTGGGTGCAACAAATTTATTTTAACTTTAAAAAGTAATTAAAGAGGGCTTCCCTGGTGGCGCAGTGGTTGAGAGTCCGCCTGCCAATGCTGGGGACGTGGGTTCGTGCCCCTGTCCAGGAAGATCCCACATGCCGTGGAGCAGCTGGGCCCGTGAGCCATGGCCACTGAGCCTGCACGTCCGGAGCCTGTGCTCCGCAATGGGAGAGGCCACAACAGTGAGAGGCCCGCGTACCGCAAAAAAAAAAAAAAAAAGTAAAGAAATTCAGAGTAAAACAATAAATTGTGCAGTTCAACCAATTCACTCAAATTTTTGAGGTACAGTTCAGATTTAAATGTGGAAAATTATAATAATATATAAAACATATACTGACTATGCAAGAAATACTCTGGTGTGGTGTTTTTTTAAAAATTTATTTATTTATTTTTGGCTGTGTTGGGTCTTCGTTTCTGTGCGAGAGCTTTCTCTAGTTGTGGCAAGCGGGGGCCACTCTTCATCGCAGTGCGTGGGCCTCTCACTGTCGTGGCCTCTCTTGTTGCGGAGCACAGGCTCCAGACGCGCAGGCTCAGTAGTTGTGGCTCACGGGCCTAGTTGCTCCGCGGCATGTGGGATCTTCCCAGACCAGGGATCGAACCCATGTCCCCTGCATTAGCAGGCAGATTCTCAAGCACTGCGCCACCAGGGAGGCCCTAGTGCAGTGTTTTTTTATTCATGTCGTACATATTTATCGAGTAGCCAGACATCGGGGATACAATGGTGAACAGACAGAAGGTCCGCTCTCCTCATGGGGAAGCAGATGCCAACAAAGTAGAGAAATTAATGTTAAATTTTGATGGGTGTCAGTGAAGGAAATAAACAACTAAGATGCAGCATTAGTAGAAATTTAAATTAGAATAACTCTTTTAGAAAGAAATTTATCAATCAAATTTATCAATAAATTTATCAATTTAAAGTAGACTTTAAAATGTTCAATACCTGTTGACCAGGTAATCCCACGTCTGGTAATTTGTACTGCAAAACTAATACAGAAAAAACAGTTTAAATGTTTAAAAGTATTCCTTGCAGTCATTAATAAGGGTGACTAATGGGCTAACAGTCTAAATTTCCAATATCCAATAAAAATCACACATAGAAGACTATATACAATATGATTTTGTTATGAAAGTAAGCAAAGGGATAAATTAGTAGAAAACAGTTAATAGAAGCATTAACAAAGGGGACAATGGTTTTTGAAAACATTTGGACACAACATTATATGTTTAATAGGAATAAAGCTGTAGAGGGGAAAGGATGTAGGGAAACAGATCAGTGGGAAATACCAGAATCTTAATAGCAGTTGCTTTAGTTTGTAGGATTATAAGTGAATGTTTTATTTTGTAATCGTTCCTTATCACTAACACTGTCATGCCCACTCCTCTTCCCAGAGGAAATCACTATAAACAATTAGATTTATATCTTTTCAGAATTTTACCTGTGCATTTACATATAAATATATATATACATACATAATAGTTTTGACATTCGAGCATACATAAAATTCTGCAACTTGTATTTCTTGCCTTTTGTTTAACAAGTAGGGATATCAAATAATTATTAATTATTTATTAAACTATTCCCCTCAGTTTTCATTTTTTTGTTGTCACAAACAATACTGTGTGAGCATCATTGTTCATTTGTTCACTTATTAAATATTTTTTGAATCCCTCTGTGTGCTAGACACTGTACTATATGCTGGGAATATGGTAATGAGTAAAGTAAACAGAAATCTTACAATCATGGAGTTATATTTGTGTATATATCTGCTGGTACATGAGCAGAAATTTTCATGGAGTGAGTACCGGGAAGTGGATTTTCTGGGTCAAAGCACAGCCTGAACTTTGATAGCCCTGCCACCTTGCCTTTCAAAGGCTTTACCAGTTTGCCCTCCTGCTACAGCTATAAAATCCCATTTTCTTATGTATTATCTTCTTTGTGCTAATTAAAAAGAAAAAGAAGGCAAAACCTGAAGATTGTTCCTTGTGGGAAAACAGATGCTTTTACTTATTTTTATAAAATTACCAGTGGATCAGAAAAAAGTTATCCCAGGGAAACAGTAGAGAGGCTGAAAACAGAATCATACCTGTGTGGATGCAGCTACGTTGGAAACAGGAGAAATCAATTTTTTTTTTTTTAGGAGCAATCAGTTTTTGATACTGGAATAACTTGTACTCTGTATGAGAAAAATTTATTGGAGTTTAAAGGCTTTCGTGTGAAGGCAAAACTTGAAAACTTTGGAAGGCAGCATAGGACGACACATAGCTCCTCAAGGTTGACCTTAGGGAGCGAAAGAGTTCTTAAAAGACACAAGAATGCAAACAATAACGGAAAAGATTGATAAATTTGAGCACATTAAAATATAATATATTTTTACTTAAAAAATGCTGTAAAGAAATTCAAAAGTCAAGTCACAAACTATGACAAAGTGCGATATGTAAAACTGTCAAGGGATTAATTTCCACGATATATAAAGAACTACGAGGTCGCATTGAGAACAAGACAAACATTAATGGAATAATGGGCAAAAGAGATGAATGGACAGTTTACAGAGAAAAAAGAAAACTGAAATGCACAAAAATCATAAAAAGATGCCCAGCCTTATTCAGGAAATTGCCAGTTAAAACGTGAAGAAGGTCCATTTTATGTCCATCACATTGGCAGAGTCTGACCAGAGCCTGGCAGTAGCAGTTGTTGTCAGGATGTTGGCTTCAAGTGTAAAGTGGAAAACCACTTGGCTTTGTTTAGTAAAGCTACACGCGTGCCTGCTCCTGTCGGCCAGCGTCTCCACTCGTAGGTGTGTGTCAGGGAACCGCTTGCTTATGACCACCAGAAGGTGAATACAGGAACAGCCGCAGTGTTCTCAGTGGCAAAAGCTGGGATCACAAACAGTGTCATCAGCAGTAGAAAGTAAAAGCTGATCATAGTGTCTTCATACAAGAGGATACTATATAGCAATGCCAGTGATTGAACTATAAACTCTATCAATTTGGTTGGATTTCAATAACAAAGTTACAGTTAAAAAATTATACATAAGAAATAAGATTAAAAAATAACAAAAAATAAATAAAATTTAAAAATAACAACAAACAAAACAAACCAAAACAAAAATCATACATAGAAGAGCATACAATGTGATTTTGTTATCAAGGTCAGAAACAGTCAACTTCAGGACTTCCCTGGTGGTCCAGTGGTTAGGACTCTGCGCTTCCATTGCAGGGGGCACAGGTTTGATACTTGGTTGAGGAACTAAGATCCCACATGCCACGTGGTGCGGCCAAAAAAAAAAAGAAATAGTCAACTTCAAAAATATCATATGGGGATAGTTACACACTTGGTAGAGCTGTAAGGAAGGGAATGATTTAACACAAAACGCAGGATAGTGATAATCTCTGAGGGGAAAGAAAGGAGGAGGACATTTGGGGCAACAGTAATGGTGAAGTCGTATTTCTTAAATTGTTGAATACAGGTATGTTTATTTTATTATTCTTTAAATTAACTTTTATGTTTGTATGAGAGGTGTTATGATTTCAAAAACCAGCCAACAGCCAAATCACATTATTTTATTTAACATAACTCCTTTGTTTCCATTATAGTTTTGGTGTCTATAGCCCTTCCCTAATATTGGGCATTTAACAATCAATAAATTAAGGTTTTATAAAAATCAGTTATTTCTGTAAGATTTTCAATTAATGATAAAAGCTTAATTCTGTTGTTTGTACAAGTCTGATATGATAGTCATTGTCATTTTAAGTTAGAAATTTATTTTCCTTATATTCAATTTTTATTTGAATTTTGAAGTAGAGTTACAAATACTTCATTTGATGGGTGTCTTTACTTTTAAAAGAAGTCTTGAACAAATGTTTAAATCAAATACTGAGTAATTCAGCCTTGATGATTTTCATTTTTCCTGGCAGCTAGCATTGGATATGTGGAGGAAATTGATGGTTGAACCACTTCAGACCATCCTCATCCGAATGCTGCTCCGAGAAATCAAAAAGTGAGTACTGACATTGATCTTCCTGAGTCAGTTCTAATTTGCTGTTTGAAATGGTCTAAAATAGTGAACGGTTGCATGGCTGTCAACTGCACATAGGCCTCATTTTACTGTAACAAGCCTCATTTTCCATTCTAATGCCAATATCTTAAAATTGTTTTATAATCTTTTGGTTTTGGGGGGCAGATTTCACTATGACCTAATAAGCTTAGTAAATAAATAAGTCCCTGAAGGAAGTGACTTGTTTTGTAATCCTGAAACATCTTGGATCTTGTAGGCAGTGCTGAGTTGTTTGAACATATTCTCAGCTGAAACCCTGATGACAATAACCTACTCAGAAAAACAGATTCTTCCAGTTGTTGGTCACCTTAATAATCAGTTAACTTGTGAGGTAAATTTATGAGAAAAGGGCTTCCCACTGTCCTCATGGCCCAGAGTGGTTGACTCTTTACCTAACTGCTGTGTGAATAACGTTTGGCACCAAGTAAGTTATCCTGTGGAGTCCAGCGTAGAACATTCTTGGTCAGCTCTGGCCTAGAAGATTCTTACTAGACCTCAGCTCTGGGGAATCCGAAACTGAAATTGCTCACACAGATAAATTTTAGGTGACTGGAACTACTGTGAAAGGAATGCTGTAGACCAGTGAATTGCTGTGTGATAATGGCCACTCCCTCTGAAACTGCTTTCATTAAGACCCAAATATGGAGTTTTCTATGTGAGGAAAAAAGCAGAGCGTTGTTCTTACTATGGGGCTCCTAATAAGAAATGAGAGGTTAAGGAAAAAAGCCATAAAAGGAGAGACTATTTTAATAATTAATGTTAACACCAAATAGAAAATATGAGGTAGGAGTTAGTAACTTGGTTTTAAAAATTGTCACTCACACTTTTCATGATTCTACTGTTTCCAAAGGTGATGAGAGAGAGGAAAGTCAGTAGTGAAGCAGTAGGGTGGAACAGTTTTCTTCCTTCCTCTTTCTCCACTGAACTATGACTGACTAAAAGAACACGTCCAACGAGAGTTACAGGCTCTAGTATAATTTCCTTTGCTAAGAAATATTAGCTTTCTTCTTGACTTAGAATTCAGCTATTTTACATTAAAAGTATAATGAAAATATTGTTATAATTTTCTAAATGCACTTTTAATGAAATGTCTCTTTTTTTTAAAAAAAAAGAATTTTATTTATTTATGGCTGTGTTGGGTCTTCGTTTCTGTGTGAGGGCTTTCTCTAGTTGTGGCAAGCGGGGGCCACTCTTCATCGCGGTGTGTGGGCCTCTCACTACCGCGGCCTCTCTTGTTGCGGAGCACAGGCTCCAGATGCGCAGACTCAGTAGTTGTGGCTCACAGGCCCAGTCGCTCCGTGGCATGTGGGGTCTTCCCAGACCAGGGCGCGAACCCGTGTCCCCTGCATTGGCAGGCAGACTCCCA
The DNA here is from genome assembly GCF_003031525.2 of Neophocaena asiaeorientalis asiaeorientalis. Classification (NCBI taxonomy): domain Eukaryota; kingdom Metazoa; phylum Chordata; class Mammalia; order Artiodactyla; family Phocoenidae; genus Neophocaena; species Neophocaena asiaeorientalis. The sequence continues at coordinate 405,419 of NW_020172994.1, read as the reverse complement.
ACCACTGCGCCACCAGGGAAGCCCCGAAATGTCTCTTTTAATATAATTTTGATCCAACCTAGTAAATTTTCCTTAAGTGTGATTGTTAGCTTGTTAAAAATGAATTTTATGAAAAAATTAAAGAAAATATAACTGAGAAAAATAATACAACAGTAGGATACTAATTCTGGAAAAGACATAGGGACTATATGTTTAGAGACATTAGGGCAACTTGTTTTGGTTTTGTTGTTAAAATCAGTTTCCATTAACGTATTATTCAACATGCTTTACTAATATCTCATTTATTTTTTATGTCTACTCTGTTAGGTAAGTATTATCTTACATTTTACAGCTAAGGGTACTAAGGCTTAATAATAATAATAAAATATGGAAACTGTGTACCAAGCAGTGATCTAAAAACTTTACGTGTGAATCCCATTTAATCTTCACCCTAGGTGATTGGTACAATTTACCATTTTACAGTTGTGTTGCTCTATTCAGCTCCCATCTTCTTAATTCCAGAGATTCAAATCTGGAATTTTTAACTCTAAATCCATTATGCCTGTCATTTCAATCCACAGAATGTTTCTTCCACTCCTAGCTCCAGTACTTAAGCTTAATGATGAATATATTTTGGTTTTATAATGCTTTGAGTATTCTAGTGTTTTCACACGTATTTTCTTTATTTGATCTCAAGGAGGCCAGGCAGGTTTTATTTATAAGTAAGCAAATTGAACTTCAATAAGGAAAAATGACTTACTGAACTTGATGTAGGTCGGAAAGAGACTCTATGTCTTTAAGCTTCCAATTTGGGTCTTTCTGCTACATTGCTTTAACATCTATTTACCCTTTGTCATGTGAGATATCGTGGACAGATAGGGTGACAATAAAGCATGATGAGAGAGTGGTAAATTGCCCAGAGCACTGGGAAAAGTAGATTGAAAAAGGTGAGATGAAGTGGAGAGGATTATACAGTGAAAAGATTTCAGAGCAAGGACAAATGACATGCCGGCAATCCCTAACAGATAGACGTGGTTTTATTCCTGCCTAGATAGGTCTCCCTTAGTGCTAACATTATTTAATGTAGTCTGAGAGGTTATTTTTTATCATAATAGCCAAGAGTTACTAAAAGAAAAGACATGTGTCTTTCCTAGTTCTTAAATATATTTAGTACTTGGTACACTGTTTACCCTTGGACGTCAACATTTTTTAGATACTGCTGCTTTAAAACTGTTCCCAGGGTTTTACGTTTGTTTAGCCCTGTGATTCTTAAGCACTTGTCCTTTAGCTAAAATGCTTGCTTCCACCACTCAGGTGCTTATCTGATACTAATGATACAGCTCTTTTCCTACAACTTGGGTTAGATAATCCCTACCTCAGTTAATTGTTCTTTATTTTACCAAAGTAATATACCTTTTCCATCTTTTCACTGTGTGCTCTTAGCTTCATCAGTAGATGAATTAATTTGGTTAGCACCTTTAGGAAAAGAGTAGTTCCTAATGTAACTTTGGTTGTGCAGAGGTATATTTTATGCTGCACCATCATCTTCATCTCTAGGAGTTTTTGTATAGAATCACACATAGAACTGTCCTTCATTTTCTTATTGTAAGAGAAATATACAGATCATAAAAATTCCCCAACTCACAGGTAGTGTGTTGATCTTCTTGGAAGATTTCACAAAGTTGAGGGCCATCTCAGCCTTGAAAGAGGTAAAGTTATCTGTCAAGCTAATGGAGGACTTCTTCTTGTGAAATCAAAATGTTCTGCTAAGTGAAAATTCTTACTAGGCATGAATGCTGAAATGCTCAGTAAACTGTAATACAATTTCATGACTTTGTAAAAAGTTGTATTGGGTGGAGTGGGGTTTCTGTAGATCAGAAAAGACGGTCTAAAAAGGTCACAGGCAGGAAAACAAGACAGCAACATAAAGTGACGTAAAAGGCTAAACAACCATGTATCCTCTGCTTTTAAGGTACAGACTAGGTCCAGGCTCTTTTTTTGATTAATTGTATTCTATAAAGGTGGCTTCTTTTGAGGTATATAAACGCTACAGGAATAATCCCAGCTTCATGCATTTTAGAGAAACTGTTTCAGTGAAGTACTAGATTTAAAAGTGGAATGTAGGTTGCAGAATTTTTTTGTTTCCTTAAGAGAGTCAATGAAACAATTGTTTAATTTTTTTCATGGTATCATGAAATCTGTACACATAAGATTTAATTGATAATCCAAAAGTAAAAGTGCTCCTCCTATATAAGGAAGAAAGATACAAGTGATGTAGTCATAGGTTGTGTATCTGCATGTTTTTCACAGTGTCTGCTTCACTAAGGAAAGATAAAAGTAATTCTATTCATATAATAACTTGTCTTTTATAATAAAATAGTAGAATTGCCAATTGGGGCTTTCAGCGTAGTAACAACCTAACATTGTTTTTAATTTTAATAAATAAAATGCTGTAACTTTGTGGATCTAAATGTTACAGTGTAAGAATATGAAATTAGAGAGAAGAAAGTAGATACATTTTTAAATGCAGGTAAAAGGATTTGCTTAGATGCTTAAAGATACTGTTGAAAACACAGACTTTTTAATGCTAAATGGATTCAGAATTGCTTTCCTTTTTTCCAGTAGCTCCACAGTTAACTTTCTAGTGTCAAGTAGTCTTCGAACTACTTTGAAAAGTAGAAACTTTAAGTTTAAAAATTTTTTTTTAAATTTATTTTATTTATTTATTTTTGGCTGCATTGGGTCTTAGTTGCTGTGCGCGGGCTTTCTCTCTAGTTGCGGCGAATAGGGTCTACTCTTCGTTGCAGTGGGCGGGCTTCTCATTGCAGTGGCTTCTCTTAGTGCGGAGCACAGGCTCTAGGCGTGCGGGCTTCAGTAGTTGTGGTGCCTGGGCTCAGTAGTTGTGGCGCACAGGCTTAGTTGCTCCGTGGCCTGTGGGATTTTCCCGGATCAGGGCTCGAACCCATGTCCCTTGCATTGGCAGGTGGATTCTTAACCACTGTGCCACCAGAGAAACCCCAAAATAAAAACTATAAATAAAATTCTTTCTTCCCCTTTGAATTAGGAACAATCTATAACATAGGCTGCTATGGCTGATTTGTGTTTTCTCTGGCATGTTCATATGTTTGTTATTCTATTTCTTAACTGTTAAGAAATTATAGATTTCATTGAGGAAAAATATCTTGGATAAAAATAAAATTTAGGGCTTCCCTGGTGGCGCCGTGGTTGAGAGTTCGCCTGCCGATGCAGGGGTCACGGGTTAGTGCCCCGGTCCGGGAGGATCCCACATGCCACGGAGTGGCTGGGCCCGTGAGCCATGGCCACTGAGCCTGCGCTTCCAGAGCCTGTGCTCCGCAACGGGAGAGGCCACAACAGTGAGAAGCCCGTGTACAGCAAAAACAAACAAACAAACAAAATAAATAAATAAAATTTAATGTAGTTTTTATTCTTTTGTATCTCAGTTTCTGAGAGATGTTTTAAATTTCCCAGCTCATTTTAGATTTATGGATTTTCATCGGTGCCGTTGTTAGTTTTTGTTTTATGAATTTTGAGGCTCTGTTGTTAGTTGAATAAATATCAGGATTATTCTGTTCATGGTTAATTGTTTTTATTGTTATGTAGTAACTTTATCTATCTTGTGCTCTTTTTCTGTATTCTGTCACATATTAATATTGTTATAACAGTTTTCTTTTGGACTTTTGGGGATTTTGCTGTGTGTGTATCATTTAGTGTAAAATTAAATATAGATACAAGAGGCCATACAACACAAATGTACAGCTTAATGAATTATTATAAGGTGAATGTGCTTGTTACTGCCACCCAGGTTAAGGACTAGAACCATGCCAGCCTCCCCTGAGACCCTTGTGTGTGTCCCATCCCCTCCCTTTCTCCCATAGTAACCACTACACAACTTTTGAGGCAATCACTTTCTTCTATTTCCTTATGGTTTTTTCACCCATGTGTGCATTCCTAGACTCTGTAGTTTAGTCTTGTCTATCCTAAAAAAACCTGCTCTAGACTGTGCCCAGACTGAGCTAGACTGCGCCCAGACTGCGCCAGACTGCTCCAGACTGTACCCTGACTGCTCCCAGACTGCACCCAGACTGCCCCCAAACTGCGCCAAACTGCCCCCAGACTGCTCCAGACTGCTCCCAGACTGCACCAAACTGCCCCCAGACTGCTCCAGACTGCTCCCAGACTGCCCCCAAACTGTGCCAAACTGCCCCCAGACTGCTCCAGACTGCACCCAGGCTGTGCCAGACTGCTCCCAGACTGCACCCAGACTGCCCCCAAACTGTGCCAGACTGCCCCCAGACTGCTCCAGACTGCACCCAGACTGCCCCCAAACTGTGCCAAACTGCCCCCAGACTGCACCAGACTGTGCCCAGACTTCTAATCTAACACATCTTTTAATCAATAGGTTTCTCCTCCATCCCTTTTTTTTTTTAACTTGTAACTTATTTGTTCATGAATCCTGGCCATTTGATCTTTAGATTTTACCACTGTCTGGATTTTGGTGATTGCATGCATGAGGCCCATTTATACGTGTTTCTTTGTCCTCTGTTTCCTATAAATTGGCAGTTCAGTGTTTTACTCAGACTCAGGTTGGTTCTTGCCGGCAAAACCAAAGATATTTTGTTCTTTGGTAATGTCTGATTTTTCACTCTTTTTTTGATGTAAGCAGCCACTGACGCCAAATGCTGACATCTTTTAGTATATTGGGGTTTGTAAAAAAATGCCACCTTAATTCTGTCATTCGGTTTTCATTTTTTAACTTGAAAAATTTTATAAAAATATTCTTACCCTTATCTACTATTTGGTTATCATATAGGAAGGGTGAAATAACTGCTTGTTTCTTTTCTTTTCTTTACCGAGTTGTCAGGATAATGAGTTGGTTTGCTGTCATGTTCAAAAAGTGGCCAATTAGCTTTTTTTTTTTCCAACATACTGTGATGAAACTTATAGACTTAAATATATTTGACTTGTTCCTATTCATTGTCTAACTTTATTAAAGTTTAAATAGCCTCTCTTTGGTTAGTTGGTGCCAGAGCCTTTTTGAAGTGACCCTAGTCATCATTGATAACTTTCTTGCTATCTAGTATGTCAGTGTATTCCAGGCTTATCTTGTACATTTTCTTCCCCAGACCTGGTACCAGCTACTCAGTGAAAAACTTAGTTCCAAATACACAAATGACATGTACATGCATTCTTGAAAACCTTTGAGTGTTCCAGATCCTTTCCTCAATCTTCCTCTCCACAGAGGTAATCCCTGTTATCATTCGGTTAACTGTCTTTTCAAACCTTTTCCTATGAATTTTTATATCTATGTAGAGAAATAAATATGATACAGAATACAATACAGAATATTGTTCTGTTTTCTTAAGTATAGAATTTTTTCTTTTTTTCTAACTTCTGAAAATCATTTATGACGTACTTCTTTTAAAATTCAGTTTTATATCTTGATAATTTTTCTATGTTTGTACGTAGAGATCTTCCTCATTCTTCCTAAACTCTATATAATATTTGGTATGGCTCTACCTCATTTTTTAAACTCTTCTCCTAGTAATGTCTATTAAGTTGTTTCCAGCTTTTCCATTACTACAACTCTGGGTTCTGTCATGCACAGGTGCAGATGTTTGGAGCCATAGAGTATGTGCATTTAGAATTAATGTTGCCCTCTGTAAAGTACCTGTTCTTCCAAAGGCAGAGTATGGGAACCCATTTCTCTACTACTCATCAAGACTTGCCAGTCTGAAGGTGAACTGTTTCCTTGATTTTCCAGTGCCTCCTGAGGTGCTCTGGGGTTGGGGTCAAGCAGTCTGGGCACAGTCTGGTGCAGTCTGGCGCAGTCTGGGTGCAGTCTGGAGCAGTCTGGAGCAGCCTGGGGGCAGTCTAGCTCAGTCTGGGCTCAGTCTGGCACAGCCTGGGGGCAGTCTGGGAGCAGTCAGGGTGCAGTCCAGAGCAGTCTGGTGCAGTCTGGGAGCAGTTTGGCGCAGTTGGGAGCAGTCTGGCCGCAGTCTGGAGCAGTTTGGCCGCAGTTTGGTGCAGTCTGGGAGCAGTCTGGGGGCAGTCTGGCGCAGTCTGGCCACAGTCTGGAGCAGTTTGGCTGCAGTCTGGGAGCAGTGTGGGTGCAGTCTGGCTGCAGTCTGGCGCAGTCTGGGTGCAGTCTGGCCACAGTCTGGAACAGTCTGGCCGCAGTTTGGCGCAGTCTGGGGGCAGTCTGGGAGCAGTCTGGGGGCAGTTTGGCGCAGTCTGGGGGCAGTCTGGAACAGTCTGGCCGCAGTTTTGCGCAGTCTGGGGACAGTCTGGGGGCAGTCTGGCACAGTCTGGAGCAGTCTGGGCACAGTCTGGGAGCAGTCTGGGGGCAGTCTGGCACAGTCTGGAGCAGTCTGGGCACAGTCTGGGGGCAGTCTGGTGCAGTCTGGAGCAGTCTGGGCGCAGGCACTTCCCTTCCTCGTGGCACCACACTCACTGCTCCTGCAGGGACACGCAGAGCAGCTAGTCTGCTGATGACCTTGCTGGTTTTGTGCCAGCCCGCTTTCAGTAACACCACTTCTTGCCTGTCCTCCTTCACTATCTTCCACCCCCTCCCTTTAGCAGTTCTTTCTCTTGTGCATTTTGGTCCGTAATTTTGTTTTTCTGTGCTGTCTAGTCTTCATTCTCTTTTTTTCAATTTCTACAGGTCCAAGGGCTACAGCCAACAATGGAGTGTTAAAAAGTATCCTTCCTGTCACTTCTCAGATTTGGAGTGAGAGCAGGAGGCTGCATTTAATTTGTTGGAACCATATTCTCATTTTAATCATAGGGGGTGAATGGGAGTTTCATCAAGAGATTAATTTACCCATTGTCGCATATCAGAATCAGGACTTTTGAGAGTTCCAACCTAACTTTTAAAGACCATCACAAACCTGGTCTGCTCTCTAAAATGCCTTGGTTTTAAAATCACAGTTAGTGCTTTTTTTGGTCTCTTAGCTTTCTTCTCCTCTCTAATTTATTGAAAATGCTTCCATTTTGCGCCTATCTGTACTTAAAATACTAGCTTATTGATGGTTTACTCATGTACCAGGCACTGTGCTACATACTTTCTTGGATTATGCATAATCTTTACCATATCCTCATGAGAGCACATACATTTCTTACCCCCACTTTACAGAAGGGGACATCTCTGAGTACTAAAGATTAATAAGCACCTGCACAAGGTGACATATTAATGCAGCCAGAACTTGAACCTAGGTAGTCTGACTCCAAAATCCTGGTCTTAGGGGCTGCAATAAACTATTCCTATTAGTTCCCATCCTCCCAGCTGAGTGATTTCATTATGATTGTTGTAGGCATTTTCCACTTAGTTCTGTCAAGATCAAATAATGAGCCATATTCTAAAAATTCTTCATATTCTTTTCTCAAGGCTCGTCTCTTGGGATCACTGTTCTTAGATGTGACCAGAGCTTATTCAGATAACCAGCTTAGTCATTGCTTTTATATAGTACTAACTTAGCATCATTTCAGTTTATTTTCATTATCTGTCAGCCTAATAGAAATAAATTACAATGATTTTCTATTGTACCTTTTGTGCAGTTATCAAAGTGTATGGTGAATTGAATATTATGCCTAAGAGTTTCTGAGTTCAGATGTTCTTCTTACAGGAGAGGACAACTTAGTTATTAAGCAGTAGGAATGTCGATGTTCTTTCTAGGCACTACCTTACCTGATTCCCGCTTCTCTGGGCCTTTTGGGGTCAGAAACAAATGGCAGGAGTGCTGAGAATAGCAGCAGTGGACGTTTTCCTGGTGCTGAGCAGGGACAGTAGGATTTGGTCATGAAAATAATTTTAGGTAACCTGATTTTCCAAATATTTAGATATTTCTCACTTTTGACTGATTTTCATTTGGTCCCAGACAAAGTTAAAAGGCAAAAAGTGATGCGCTCCAAATCAATGGAATAGGTTATATCATTATTTCAGCAGATTTAATTTGGGCTTAAGAGGGAAGGTCAGCAGAGGAAAGGAGCTCACCATGTGTCACCTTGTATGAACTCATCGTTCTTATTAGTTCTTATATCAAAATGTAGACTTTGTAACTACATTTCTGTGACTGTCAGAAGGACTGTAGCCATATTAATTCAAGCACAACAAACTTTTCCCAGAATATCCAGATAATTAATGGGAGACAGAATGGGAGACAGATTAGAGGGAGGCAGAGGCAGGGAGGGACACTGATATATAAAGGTAATTGCCACAATACTTTTCTTAAATGTTAGAAAATCTTTATATCCCAGTACGAAAACCAGAAGATTTTACTAGGAAATGATGATAATATATTTTTCTGTTGCTTTCTTTGTAAAATAATTATTAATTCAAAGAAAAAAATATTTTAAAGTGAGGTGGAAGATTACCATGGAAAGGTAAACCTTTGACTGTATAATGGTTTGATTTGAGTATTATTACTGGAGTCAGAAACTTCCAACATAGAGCCAGACCGTTTTACTGTGGCTTTAGGCCCACTCTTATTTTTTTCCTATTTCATTTTCCTATTTCTGTAATTATAAAAGCCAAACTTCACCTTCATTTCTTATTGTGATTAAGACTTGCATCACAGTAGTACCCTTGACTAAGTAGGAACTTACCAAAATGTCACATGAATAATTGAGATGACTTTAGATCCCTTTGTAACTGTAACAGAATATAGAAATATTAAAACATATCTCACTAAATTTCTGAGAAATACCTTTGTGCTTAAATGAAAGCAACTCAGTGGCTCTGGCAGACCTCTTAGAGAGAGAACAACAGTTATTAGTCATTTCAATGAGCGATATATTGTATTAGTGTACCTTTGAGGAATGAGTCTCATCAGGTTACTGTAGGCATACTTGTGATGGTTCAAAGACTGCATTCTCAGACCACATCCTCTAGTAATAGAGTTTGTGGTGAGTGAAATTCAAATATTCTTAACCACTGGTATTTAAAGTCTTGAATTGATAGGCTCATAGCTACTCTATTAAAATTGAAGAAGTATCATCTTAGTGTCAACATAGTATCTTTAATTTTACAATTAAGCTTTTCTGTTGTTTATTGAAATGACATCTAATGTGTACATAAACTATCATAAATATTAACTCAGCTGCAATATGAAAAATCATTTTTAAGCGTCGTGTGCATTGACCTTTAAAATGCTTTATACATAATGTGATTAGACCAATAGAATAAGCAGCCATATTGTGGCATACTTTGGTATATTCCTATAGATATTTGTATTCTCAAGAATGTTTTGTGTTATACCTTGTTTTAGTGATCGTGGTGGAGAAGACCCAAACCAGAAAGTAATCCATGGGGTTATTAACTCCTTTGTTCATGTTGAACAGTATAAGAAAAAATTCCCCTTAAAGGTAAAAAGCCTCCTTTAAAAACATAAATAATTAGACCTTTAATTTCTTAAGTTGCCTGTTCTAATTTTTTAAATATGATTTAATTGATTTATTTAGTTTTATCAGGAAATCTTTGAGTCTCCCTTCCTGACTGAAACAGGAGAGTATTACAAACAAGAAGCTTCAAATTTATTACAAGAATCAAACTGCTCACAGTATATGGAAAAGGTAAGAAAACATTATGTTAACTACATCATCTATTATATATCAGGCATGGTTTTATTTAATATTAGTTATCTTAGTTAATATATTTTTTTGATGGAAAAAGTTCTGTTTTTTTGATCATTACACTGAGTTATAGTTAATGTACAACACCTATTGATAAATCATTGTTCCTGCTATGGCATTTTCCATAGAAAAGGTGCTATTCCAGTTTTCATTGTGGTTGATGCTTTCTGATAAAATCCTGATTGCTGGATTTGCTTGTCTTTAAAATGAATATATATTCATATTCTTGGCAAAATAAACTATATTTTGTGCTTAGTAGATAAGGGAATAGGTTAAGTACAAAAGCTAAGGGTTGGGGTTTTTATCTTCCTCTAAAATGGAAGGAAAAAAATAGTAAAAATATAATAATTCTAGATACTTGGTCTTTTTGGTCTGTTAAGTTTGTGGAAGGCTGAGAAAAACCTCCACGAGAAATTTTAATCATTAAACCAACACATTGATAACCATATTTATAATTCCATGTATATTTTCTCAGTAAAAGAATAGTGAGATTATAAATTCAGTCATCAGATAAGATATGTTAGAAATTTTAACTAGATTGTTTCATCAGCAGTGTTGGATTTCAAGCATTTTATTATCAGATGATTTTTGTTAGTTTGTTTACCTTTAAGAAAGGTAAAATGGGGACTTCCCTAGTGGTGCAGTGGTTAAGACTCCACACTCCCAATGTAGGGGGCCTGGGTTCGATCCCTGGTCAGGGAACTAGATCCCACATGCATGCCACAACTAAGAGTTCACATGCTGCAACTAAGGAGCCCGCCTGCCGCGACTACGACCGAGTGCAACCAAGTAAATATATAAATAAATATATATATATTTTAAGAAAAGGTAAAATGTTTCAAGTGAAATAGCTGTAGTGAGGCTTCCATAGGCCATAGGTCAGGAAGTATCAGTACTTACTGATATGATACAATGGTGAATATTCCACAAAGCCCAGGTCCAGAAGTCTGAGTTGTTTAATTCTTTTCATGCTTTGTCACTCTTTAGCTCTGGGACCTTGAGGAAGTTATCTAGGACATTTACTCCGTTAAGTGCAGGCTACACTAAGCCAATGGGTCTTAGCACTTAGCCCTTTTTACATCTTAGACTTTTGTTAAAGGTTCTAGATCCAATCCTGAGAAGTACACACAGAATATCAGGGATACATACTCTCCTCGTTATATCTGGCTCTCAAAAACAGGCTGTTGGCAAACAATGGAAACAACCCAAATGCCTTTCAGGAGTTGAAAAGACAGGCAAAATGTGTATACATACAATGCAATATCATTCAGCCTGAAAAAGGAATAAAGTTCTGACACATGCTACAAGATGGATTAACTTTGAGAATATTATGTTGAGTGAAATAAGCCAGACACAAAAGGACAAACATCGTATGGTTCCACTTATATAAAATATCTAGAATAGACAAAATAATACAGAAAGTATTATAGATTAGAAGTTATTGGGAGGGGAGGATAGGGAGTTATAGCTTAGTGGTTGCACAGGTTCTGTTTGGTGTAATGAAAAAGGTTTGGAAATAGACAGTTGCACAACATTGTGAATATAATTAGTGCTACTGAATTGTACACTTAAAAATGGTTAAAATGACGAATTTTATGTTACATATATTTTACCACAATTTAAAAGAACTAATAATGTAATATACCAAAACCCACTGAATTGTATACTTTAAATGGGTGAATCATATGATATGTAAACTAGATCTCAAACTATTAAAAGGAAAGCCATTGGAGATTATATTTGGAAAATAACATTTATAAGAATAGGTTAATTAACAGACAATTCATATGGCCTTCCTACTTCCCTTTCTGTATCTTTCCTCTAGTTTTGGCTTTTTCTGCCAGCTACAGGTGGTTTATTTGAAGCCCTGCATTGAGGCACTCCAAACTTAATCTACTTTTTATTGATATGCACACTGCCCCCCGTTTTCATTATTTTATTTTTTTCCTATTCTCATCCTCCCTTGCCTCCCTCAGACCCACATTCTAATTTCTTTTTCATTTAGTTAATCCATAAGCAGGTTAAAGTCATGTTTGTATACTAAACATGGCTAGGTCTGTTTTTCTTTTGAGGTAGAAATTAGCCAGATTCTCTGGCTATTATCTTTATTATCTGGTTCTTGTTGATGTTAACCAGTGTATTGTTTGTACCTCGGTGTTTTTTTAATAGGATAAGCTTTAATAAAGATCTTGATTGAAATATTTGACTATGACTAAATTTCTTTTACTTAAAAAAAAATTTAGTGGAATATTTAATGCGATAGTTTACTATCATGTACATACTGTTTGTTTTGTAAGATGAATCAGCATAAAGTAATTAGCTTAATCTACATGATCCAGTTGATGTAAATTACTTTTTAGTTTGATAGTTAAATATTCATAAAGTGACCACCTATTCTGGTTTTTAATGATCTTTACCCATGTTTCCTATTGCATATAGGTTGTCTATATGTAGGATGATTGGGGTCAATAAATGAGGGCAAAATGCAGACCATTTAACTTTTCATAAGACCGTGCTGTTCATAAGACAGTGCTGAAATGTAGGTGACATCTAGCAGCTTAATAAAATTTTGAAATGACTTGTGGAATGTGAGTTTAAATTAGTTATATAATTCTTAATTTGTAAGTTACTTTGCCATGTAAGTTACTTATTGATATTACAGGTGTTTTCTCATAGTAGTTTCTGACTGTAAGAATATATTTCTAAAGGTTCTAGGTAGATTAAAAGATGAAGAAATTCGATGTCGAAAATACTTACATCCAAGTTCATATACTAAAGTAATTCATGAATGTCAGCAACGAATGGTAGCAGACCACTTACAGTTCTTACATGCAGAATGTCATAATATCATCCGACAAGAGAAAAAAAATGGTAAGTGATACCAAACATCAATGTGAATAGAAATTAAATTATAAACCCACTTTTTACATCATCTTCCAGCTACCTTAAACTTCCAACATATTTAAGTAATAGTCTCTAAAATATTCGATATGCCTTTTTACAGATATTAATAATCTATTTTAAAAGATTGTTTTAGAAAAGTGTATTTTCAAACTGTATTCTAAAGTCAAAAGAAAAACTGGGAAAATATGTTTGCACATTTTTAAAAATCACAGGGGCTAATTTCCTAAATACATTAAGTTTCTAGTAAATAAGAGGAGAAAAGACAAAGAACATGAAAATGAAATATAAATAGATTTTAAATATATGAAGATGCTCAGTCTCACTCAAAATAAGGGAAATACAAAATGAAAATACAATGAAATGTTAACAATAAGCAGTGAATAAAATGGAATTTTTTAGAAAAAAGCAATAAGGATTTTTAAATAGCGGGGAATAAATGTAACAAGATATGTGTCAGACCTACACAGAAAACTAAACATTCTTGAAAGCAACATTGATTTATAGATCCAGGGCAATCTTCTCAAAACCCAAGATTTTTTTTTAAACTCTGAAACTCTGAAAGTTATACTTACTCTTCAAGACAATTTTGAAGAGCATGATGCGAAAACTGCGGGATAGCATGACTTGTAAAAACCACAGTAATTAGGAATATGAGGCGTTGGTGCAAGGATAGGCAAAGAGACCAATGGAATAAAATAAAAAGCCAAGAAATAACCCATACATATGTAGATACTTCATTTAAGACTAAGGCAGCCCTGCAGAGCAGTGGGTGAAGGATAGTGTTTTGAACACACAGCGCCAGGTCCGTTGGATATCCATGTGGGAAAAAAGCAAAATTTGATCTCTACCTCAAACACCATATACAAAATCGATCAATTCATTTTGGGCTTTTGATCTCAATGTAAAGCAGTAACACTTCCAGAAGATAATACAGGAGAATAACTTCATGACCTTGGAGGTAGAGAAAAATATTTTAAATAAGACACAGAAAGCACTAACCACAAGGAAAGATTGATCAAGTTGACTACTTTATCATTAAAAACTTTGGACCATTAAAAAACCATTAAGACCATTGGATCATCAAAATAGCATCACAATGACAGTCATAGGACAAAGGAGCCAAGAATACACAATGGGGAAAGGACAATCCCTTTAATAAATGTTTTTGAAAAAACTGGACAGCCACATGCAAAAGAATGAAACTGAACCACGGTCTTATATCCTACATAAAAATTAACTCAAAATGAATTAAACACTTGAACCTAAGACCTGAAGCCATAAAACTCCTAGAAAAAAACAAAGGCGATAAGCTCCTAGACATCCGTCTTGGTGATGATTTTTTGAATCTGACACCAAAAACAAAGGCAACAAAAGCAAAAATAAACAAGTGGGACTCCATCAAACTAAAAAGCTTCTGCACAGCAAAGGAAACCATCAGCAAAATGAAAAGGTGACCTACTGAATGGGAGAAAATATTTGCAAATCACTTATCTGATAAGGGGTTAATATCCAAAATATATAAAAGACTCATACAACTCAATAGCAAAAAGACTGATTAAAAAATGAGAAGATCAGGGCTTCCCTGGTGGCGCAGTGGTTGAGAGTCCTCCTGCCGATGCAGGGGACACGGGTTCGTGCCCCGGTCTGGGAAGATCCCACATGCCACAGAGCGGTTAGGCCTGTGAGCCATGGCTGCTGAGCCTGCGCGTCCGGAGACTGTGCTCCGCATCGGGAGAGGCCCGCGTACCACAAAAAAGAAAAGAAAAGAAAAGAAAAGATCTGAACAGACATTTTTCTAAAGAAGACTTACAGATGGTCAGCAGGTACATGAAAAGGTGCTCAACATTATTAATCATCAAGGAAATGCAACTCCAAACCCCAGTAAGATACCACCTCACACCTGTTAGCATGGCTGTTATCAAAAAGGCTAGAAATAACAGATGTTGGCTAGGATGTGAAGAAAAGGGAACCATCGTGTACAGTTGTGGGATAAAAATTAAAAATAAAACTGTGATGTGATCTAGCAATTCTACTTCCGGGCATTTATCCAAAGAAAACAAAAACACCCCAAAAAATATATGAACCCTGTTCATATATGTTCATTGCAGCATTATTTACAATAACCAAAATAAGGAAACAACCTAAGTGTCCATTGATAGGTGAATGGATGAAAATACACACACACACACACACACACACACACACAGAAATATCAGTCAGCCATTAAAAAAAAAAAATGAAATCTGCTATTTTGCAACAACATGGATCATCCTCGAGGGCATTGTGCTAAGTGAAATAAGTCAGACAGAGAAAGACAAATATCGTGTGATCTCACTCATACATGGAATCTAAAAAACAAAACGCATGAACTCATGGATATGGAAAAGAGCTTGGTGGTTGCCAGAGTCAGTGGGGATGGCTGAAGGGAGTCAAAAGGTTTAATAACTTCCAGTTATTAAAAAAATAAGTCATGGGCATGTAATAATGTATAGCATGATGACTATAGGTAATAATACCATGTTGCATATTTGAAAGTTGCTAAGAGAGTAGATTTTAAAAGTTCTCGCAGATATCGTATAATAACGCTTATGTGTGTAATCTAGAAAAATGGTATAGATGATTTTATTTACAAAGCAGAAATAGAGACACAGAGGTATGGATACCAAGGGAGAAAGGGGTGTGGTGGGAGGAATTGGGAGACTGGGATTGACACATATACATTATTGATACTATGTATAAAATAGACAACTAATGAGAACCTACTGCATAGCACAGGGAACTCTACCTAATGCACTGTGGTAACCTAGATGGGAGGGAAGTCCCAAAGGGGGGAGATATCTGTATGTGTATGGCTGATTCATTTCTTGTGCAGTGGAGGCTAACACAACATTGTAAAGCAACCATACTCCAATAAAAATTAATAAAAAAATAAAATTAAAAGGTTCTCATCACAAGAAAAAAGTTGTAAATATGTACGGTGACAGATGTTAACTCGACAGATTGTGGTGATCAGTCTGCAGTGTATACCAATATCATTGTTATAAACCTGAAACTAACATATGTCAATTATAACTCAAAAAGAAAAAAAAAAGGCTGTCATACGGTTATATAGTTGCAATCCCTGAAAAAGGTTTATGTCCAAAATATAAAATAGTCAAGAAGTTTGAACAGGCACTGCAGAATAGAGGTTATCCAAATGGCCAATAAACATATAAAAAGGCTCTCAATCTCACTAAAACAGAGGAATGCAAATTAAAACCAAACTAAGGTATCAGTACTTAGTCACATTTTGATATAAAATGAAAAAGACTGAAAATAATAAGTGTGTGGAAGTATATAGAGTAACAGGAACTTGTTATATGTTGGACCTAGAGTATAAATCAACAAAACCACCTTGAAGCACTGCCAGTGAGTGACTGCTAATGCTGAGCAAACACATCTCTTGCGGTCCAGCTGTTGCTCTCATAGGTGTTCAACCCCCCACCCAAAATGCATGCACACATGCACAAAAAGACATGCACAAGCATGCTCACAGCAACATTGTTTGTAATAGCTCCAAACTGGAAACAGCTCAAATGTCCAGTAACAGCAGAATGAATTAAAGTACTGCATATTCACACAATAAAATATTATAGGAGAGTGAAAAGGAACACATTATAGCTTCATACAACACAGGTGAACCTTATGAACATGTTGAACCAAAGAAACCAAACATGAAAGAATTGTATGATTTCATTTGTATAAATGGTTCAAAACAGGCAAACTGAACCTGTGGTTTGGTTTAGTTTAGTAAGTAACTAATCTGTCACGACAGTGATTACCGTGGCAGAAGAACAGGAGGGGTAGTGATTGGGAAGAGGTATGAAGGGGACTTCTGAGTGGAGGTCACGTCTCTTTCTTACTGTGGGTGGTGATAACTTTGGGAGGGGGGTTCACTCGTGATAATTCATTGAGATATACACTTATGGTTTGTACATTTTTCTGTGTGTTATACTTCAGTAAAAAGTTTAAAATAAAACCCACTACACTGAGATATCATTTTCCACCTCTCAGTGCAAAGATCACAACATTTGTTGGCAAGGGAGCTCCTGGCCACTGGGAGCTCTGTCTAGAAGGTCCTTCTGCAAGACTAAGCTTTGCATGGCAGTCCCACTTCCAGGGATTTATACTGCAGATATTCTTGCCCATATGCAGGATTATTAATTATAACATTGCAATATCAAGAGATTGAAAACAACCAAATTCCCATCAATTGTTAAGGAATTGTTGTAATGTAGCCATAAAGTGGAGTGCTAAGCAGTTGTAAAATATGAGGAAATGCTTTGTGTACTGATGTAAAAAGATCTGTAAGTTAAAGTGTTGTTTATAGTACCTGAAATACGCTACCCTATTTGTATAAAAAGGGGCAGAGGGAAGAATAGCGTATTTGCTTGAATGGGTAGGAAACAGCTTTGAGAAGATACTAAACAACCACAACGTTGCTTTCCCAGGGGAAGAGGATGGGGTGATTGGGAGAAAGGTGTGGGGATCTGGCTCTGCATACTCTTCTGTAATTCTGCATTTGGAACCATATATTACCTATTATATTAAAAACATTTTAAAACTATTTGGAAATTTAATAATAAATTTCTTTTTCCCCTCAGACATGGCAAATATGTATGTCTTACTCCGTGCTGTGTCCACTGGTTTACCTCATATGATTCAGGAGCTGCAAAATCATATCCATGATGAGGGCCTTAGAGCAACCAGTAATCTTACTCAGGAAAATGTGAGTTACATAAGGAACTGGAAAATTTTTCTCTTAATCAGATTATCATGGAGTTTTTCTTTTGACTTTACTGTTTAAAAGCATGAAAGAAAAGTCCTACCATGCCAATAAATGAAACGTCTTTATTAAAATGTTCAAACCTAGAAGTTGTTGGACACATTTTGGAATTATCAATTATTAGAAAATCAGTGAATAAGATGAACTTCCTACACACTGTCATGTTCATTTAGCAATTGTTAATTAATTTCTCACAGAAAAGTATGTTTGCTGTTTCTTTTTTTTTTAATTAATAATTAATTTTTGGCTGTGTTGGGTCTTCGTTGCTGCGCGCTGGCTTTCTCTAGTTGCGGTGAGCGGGGGCTACTCTTTGTTGCGGTGCGCAGGCTTCTCATTGCGGTGGCTTCTCTTGTTGCAGAGCACGGGCTCTAGGCGTGCGGGCTTCAGTAGTTGCAGCGCATGGGCTCAGTAGTGTGGCTCGCGGGCTCTAGAGCGCAGGCTCAGTAGTTGTGGCTCACGGGCTTAGTTGCTCCGCAGAATGTGGGATCTTCCTGGACCAGGGCTCGAACCCATGTCCCCTGCATTAGCAGACAGATTCTTAACCACTGCGCCACCATGGAAGTCCCTGTTTGCTGTTTCTAAACAGTCTTGTTTCTGTGTAACTGGCATTAATGTTTAGTTACTTGTAGTGGTAATGGTATTAATCAGTGATAATATAGACAACTTACAATTTCATTTCCTTTTACATACCCTGGATTTGATAGCCCGGGAAGCAAATTTGGATTAAAACTATCTTCCCTAAATATATGCTTACTACCCAAAATACCCAGCAGTGACCTTCATATCATTAATCCCCATCTTAAGAGTTCCGTGCCATTTAAATTACTGTTTACAATAAGGTGTCTTCTATCAAAGTGTGTTCCTATTGTCAAATTTTGTTGGACCACCTTCTTTGTTTTTACTAGTGATGCTTGACAAATAAGATGGACATGACATCACATGTCACTTCTCTTTCCTATGTAGAGCTGTTTGCTCCTCGTGTGATGCAGTGATCTGTGTATAGACCTCATTGTTCAGGAGCATTTATTAAATGCTGATCTCCTTAGTTGTAGATTTATTTGTCTTTGGCAGATAATTCTTAGATGTTATGTCCTGCCACAGTAATGCATAAGCTTTCCCATTTTTTGTAAAACTATTAATTTATATTGCTTAGATCTAATAGCCTGTATTATTTATTAGGTTTCTTAGTTTATATTAGTTTTACAGATTCAGGGTGTGGATTGACATTGGGCATAGAGGCATAGAGTTTGGTGTCAAGGCCTGGGAGATGCAAATACAAGAGAATGCGTTTGTAGGAGACTCAGATGATTTTAGCTGACTTAGAAGTCTTAGGTCTAACTTCATAGTTATCTCCATTAAGAATGAAAACTCACTTTTGCACTACTAGGTATTTCTTCTCTCTGAGATGTGGGGAACTGTACTGCCCAACTCTAGGGGTCTCAATTTTCACAGATAATGGCTTTTTAACTTCTCTCTCTCTCAGCCTTCAGTGCCTTTGAAGGCCGTTTTTATTTACATAATCCTCTATGAAAGTGATAGGCCTGGTAGTTCTGAGATTGTATCTTGTTACACTTAAGATACAGAATTCCAGCACCAGAGAGAAGTGTTTTTTCCATGGGTTCTTCTAGCAGAGGAACTACAGTCCTGCATTTCCAGTGTTGAATGACAGCTAATTTCAACATCAAAGTTTTAGATTTTTAAGACCGTCTTAGCTAAAAACATTTTTTGAGGGTGTGTGTCGTATGTAACGTTATTTGCTTAGGGAAAACTTTACTCTTAAACAACTCTTCACTAAGCCAGATTATACCCTTGAACTTCTTAAAATGTGGTTTTGTACTTTGTATTTCATATTTTTAGATGCCAACACTATTTGTGGAGTCAGTTCTGGAAGTACATGGTAAATTTGTTCAGCTTATCAACACTGTTTTGAATGGTGATCAGCACTTTATGAGTGCGTTGGATAAGGTAACTTTTTAATACATATATTCTTATCTATATATGATTTTCTTCATTTAATCATTATTCTTTAAGGTAGTTTCAGAATTAGGGCTTCTAATAGTGAGATTTCTAGTCTGGAGATGGAGATTCACCTTAACCAACCAATTTCATAGTGAAAGTCAAAATAGAAGTGTGTAACTTAACTTTTAAGTGAGTAATTGAATGATTGAATGCTTGAGTTATATGGGAATTGAACTTTCGATGATTATGCTATAAAAGGAGACTTGTTAATACACTAGGATGTTCTGAAAAATACATGTATAATTTTAATATTCTTTAGTGCTCATTTTTCCTTTGAATATAATACTTAGGCTATAATGAATAATATTTGAAAGAAAAGTAAATATTATATTTTACAAATTTTTAAATTTAAATTTGCCTACATGGTTGTTGTAAGATTTTTGAAAATATAGTCTTATTTTATGTGTATTCAAATATCAGTAATGAGTTATGAAGAGTATCTTTCAGTAGGAACAGGATTATATGTAATCATTATATAATTACCATGAGGGACACAGCGAGAGGAGTTTACCCTGTGTTAGATATGACAACAGTATTAACAAACTACCCCCAAAATGCCATGTTTTATGTGGGGTAGTAATTTTTGGACGTACAGATTATAGCATATATAGAGCTAGCTGTGTTTTTACCCTATTAATGGTGGCTAATTCCTGGTCTGTCTTCTATATAGGCCCTTACATCAGTTGTAAATTACAGAGAACCCAAATCTGTTTGCAAAGCACCTGAATTGGTAAGTTTGATGGTTGCATAAACGTAAACATATGAAAAATCAGCATTAGAAAATGAAAACTGAGGTGAATGTCAAATTAATTTGTTTTTGTAGCATTTTTTTAAAAAGTAGTTGAAATTAATTATTAAAAATAAAAACATATCAACACTGTATATCATTTGGCTTTTATTTAAGGAATGCAGTAGGTCATGTCGGTAGCCTTTTGTTAAGAAATAATTGAAGGAGAAAATATTCCATTTTGCAATGTTTGGGTTGGAAAGTATGACTGCTTTAAAATAATTTGCATTACTTTACATGGAGATTTTATTTTATCTGAGATCTAAAGGGAATTTGATGAAAAATCTTTGATAACCTTTAAAGGAAACTTGCTTACAAGGTTGTTGTGAGATTTTTAAAAAGTACTTATGTAATGTCAGAAATGACAGAACTGCTCAAAACTCACCTAGGTGTTCCATCAAAACTTAATTACTGGGCTTCCCTGGTGGCGCAGTGGTTGAGAGTCCTCCTGCCGATGCAGGGGACATGGGTTCGTGCCCCGGTCCGGGAAGATCCCACCTGCCGCGGAGTGGCTGGGCCTGTGAGCCATGGCCGCTGAGCCTGTGCATCCGGAGCCTGTGCTCCGCAACGGGAGAGGCCACAAACAGTGAGAGGCCCGTGTACCGCAAAAAAAAAAACCACAAAAAACTTAATTACTTATATCAGTGCTGTATTGATCATTCAGGGTTGATTAGATTTTTTACTGTTTATAGTTTTTTAAAAATTTCCCTGATGACATATGTTTCAAGTTCTTTAGTGCATGTCCATGATTATTAAAACATGAGCTTGAGGATGGCAAAGACCGTGATCTTATTTTGTGTTGTTGCCACTGTGCCTTTGAGAAGGGCCCTCTGAAAGCGTTACTGTCAATTTCTATTTGAGCTCGCTAAGTACTGTGACAACTTGCTGAAGAAATCAGCCAAGGGGATGACAGAGAATGAAGTAGAGGACAAGCTCACGAGCTTTATTACTGTCTTCAAATATATCGACGATAAGGATGTTTTTCAAAAGGTAAGTTGTGAATTGAGAGGTTTTATGTGTCAGCTTTATTTTTGAACTTTAAATCATCAGAAAGGAAGTAATCTTTTAAAATATTTTTTAATGTAGTTCTACGCAAGAATGCTGGCGAAACGTTTAATTCATGGGTTATCCATGTCTATGGATTCTGAAGAAGCCATGATCAATAAATTAAAGGTACTGTAGGCCTTTGATATGATAGTGTCCTAGAAATTATTCCACTAGCATACAAAGATGTTCATTGTAGCAATATGAGTAATAACAGGAAATAATTCATCAACAGTTGACTGGTTAAATGTAAAGTGGTGTAGTCTCATGGTGGGATATGAAAATGCTGTATTAAAGGACAAAGTCTCTCTATATGTTGATATAGAATCATCCACAAGATAAAGTGTTAACTTTACAAAAAACTTGTATTACGTATAAATGAACACACCTAAAATATTCCTTTAAGTACAAGTTTTGTGGAGTGCATTTGAATTTCAGTTCACTTTTATGTCATTTTAGCTTACACACTGATGAGATAAGCAGTTGCTAATTTTATTTATCCTGAGTTATTCAGTAGTTGATAATTTTCCTGTATGGTATACATTGAATATGTGGTCCTTTTTAAATATACCAAAAATAATTTACCCTTTAATTTTTAGAGGTAATGTTAACAAAGCTTTTTATATCCCAAGATTAGAGATCCAAATTTTCTGACCTGGTGATGGCAGAGTTTTGAATAACTTCAAAGAAATAGATTTCTTCATTACTCAGTTAATGGTGTTAAAAGTCTGCCTCAGTACCCTCCTTTTTAACAAATATTCCCAGTTATCTTTCATGTGTATTTGATACTATCTGTAAACCTTACAAGGTATCATCTTAACATTCAGTAGTGGAGCATTTTGTAGTATTGAAATGATATACAGATTTATAGAAAAGTTCTTGTTTTAAAGGTAAGTTTGTTGTTTCATAAATATTTGTTTTCATTCACTTATTTAATCTGCATTAAAAAAAAGGAATATTTGAAAGGTTTTGAATGGCTGCTTTGGGTCATGAATAATACAGGCCTTTGGTGTAAGTGTACAAGCAGGACCTTTGACCATAGACCTAGCAGTAGCAAAGCATTCTTAATAATCAGTATGGTTTATTTTTGTTTTTAAGTCATATGTTTTTTTAAAACTTTCTTTTACAGCAAGCCTGTGGTTATGAATTTACCAGCAAGCTACATCGGATGTACACAGATATGAGTGTCAGTGCGGATCTGAACAATAAGTTCAACAATTTTATCAAAAATCAAGACACAGTAGTAGATTTGGGAATTAGTTTTCAAATATATGTTCTACAGGTATGAATATGTGTTTCATTGTGAGCATTTACTAACCATTTCAAATACTCTGATACAAATGATTAATAGATTGATGCCTGATTACCTTTCTTTCAATCAGAATATTATAGCTTCTAAAGTTATATGTTATATTGATCTGGAATGAACTGTGCCTTGATAGTAATGCTGGTGGGTTTTATCAGCATTTTGAGGAAGGAGAAAAAGGTGCCTTAGTTGCTTAAATCATTTTATAAACATTTACTTTCAAGTGAGATGTTTAACTATTTGACTTTTCTCCTTCTAGGCTGGTGCATGGCCTCTTACTCAGGCTCCTTCATCTACATTTGCGATTCCCCAGGAATTGGAAAAAAGTGTACAGATGGCAAGTTGGCAGAAAATATATTGGAAGACCTAAGGAATTTTAATAATTATCTTCACATTATATCACTTTAAATATTTCTCCAAAGTCTTGAGGGCTCACGTGATATAAAAATATATTCACAAATTATTGTTATTCTGCCTTGTTATTGTTATTCTTCCTCAGTACCCTCCCTAAAAAGGAGGGTACTGAGGAAGACTGTAAATTATTGTAGTTTCTAATATTAAAACTAAAATGCTAAGGGTGTCAGTTCTTTGTCAAAGCATGTCTCTTATTCTTAGTAAACCTGTTATCTGTCTTAAGTAGTTCTAAATTACAAGGATTTTGATATTATAAGAAAGTTTAGAATCCAGTACTTAAAACAATCATTTTCTAATTTTTCATTTGAATATTGAGCCATCTTTATAATTCATTTATCCCTTATAATAGTTATTTTTATTCTGGGCTGTAATTTAGGTAAATATATGTAGAATGTGAAATATTCTAGAAAAAATAGATTGAAGCTGGAAAATTCAGGTAAAAATGGCTTTAAAGTGTGACTGGATAGAAACCATAGACTTCTTTCCCAAAGCTTTTAAAGAGACTGTGGAGACTACATCTTTAACAGCTGTTGAGATGTAACTTGTACCATACGGCTTAGTCATGTAGTCTTGTAGTCATTGTATCAGGCCGCTGTAACAAAATACCACAGCCTGGACAGCTTATGAATGACAGAGATTGATTTCTTATGGTTCTGGAGGCTGGAAGTCTGAGGCCAGGGTGCCAGCATGGTGGGATGAGGGCCTAAGCTGACAGACTTCTTTCTGTGTCCTCACATGGTGGAAGGGGCTAGGAATCTCTGTGGGGTCTCTTTTATAAGAGCACTAATGCCATAGATGAGGGCTCCATCCTCACGATCTAAGCACCTCCCAAAGGCCCCACCTTCTAAAACCATCCCATTGGGCGTCAGGATTTCAATATGAATTTGGGGAGACACAACATTCAGGCCACAGCACTATACAGTTCACTCAAAGTGTACACTTTCATTGGTTTTCAGTATATTCACAGAGCTTTGCAACCACCAGCACCATTTTAGAACATTTTAATTACCCTAAAAGAAAGCCCCTACGTATCAGTAGTCACTCCTCGCCTTCCCCAACTCCCTCCCCTCTCCCTAGCCCTAGGCAATCTGCTTTCTTTCTCTGTAGATTTGCCTGTTCTGGACATCTCATACAGAGCTATGTCACACGTGCTTTTGTGACTACCTTCATTCACTTTGCAGAAGAATGTCAAGGTCCATCCATGTTTGAGTCTGTGCCAGTAGTTCATTCCTTTTTATTGCCAAATAATATTCCATTGTATGGAGACACCACATTTTATTTATCCATTCATCAGCTGTTGGACGTTTGGGCTGTTTTGACTTTGGGGTGTGTAAGTAATGCTGCTATGGACATTCACGTACAAGTTTTTGAGTGGATGAGCATGTTTTCGTTTCTTTTGAAACTGACCCTTTTTGATTCTCTAACTCACCAAAGGAGGCTTATCTTTTAATAGTCTTTTACTTGGGCAGTAACTTGAGGTTGTGAACCAGTGAGTTATGCATATGTTTATGAAGTTTAAAATGAAAATGGTATTTCATTACACTATTTACTAGAGATGTTCACAGTGTGTAGTTTGAATCATTACATTATGTATGTATGTTATTTTTGCTTCTTTCAAAATAAGGATTATAAATCAAGTAACGCAGTGTAAGCTCCGGAATCATAACTCCTGATTTTAAATGTCTGCTCTTCCGTTTACTGTGCTCTGTGACTTTGTTCAAATAACTTCCGAATTTTTTGTTAACCGATAATACTACTACTCAGAGTGTTAATATGAAGATGAAATATGTAAAGCGCTTAGTCTGGTATATAAGAAGTACTCAGTAAATGCTGAAAGTAGAAGTAATAGTTAATAGTGATAGTAGTGGTAATAGCAGAGTAGCCAGGTAGATTTCAAGATACCACGCATAAGGTGGACTTTCCGAATAGGAGTCTAATTTAGGGCTTTCAGCGTCTTTGAAAAGGCATGATAGTGCAAACCATCTTAGAAACTTCATGAAGAAGAGCATTTGTTTGGATGGGCAGAATATGATCCCAGGGCAGGGGATGGGGTAACCAGGTGTAAAGCACTTTGATGTATTTGTGACCAGGCAAGAGAAAGAAAACTGACCCCTCACCTTTGACAGTCTTAAACCTTATTTCTTCTTAAGAGCCTGCTTTTCCAGTCGAAATTAAGGGACAGGGTGGGGGCTGGCAGAACTAAAATCTCCTTTAAGTTTGTTATTCTTCTCTTTCTTCTTGAAATAATTATTTGCCAGTAATTATTGGAGTACTGGAATCAACCCCTTAAACTCTGTTTATTAACATATGACCTTCCCCAGGTTCCAGTGTCCTCATTTACAAACTGGAAGTGGGTTTCTTTCTGACTGTAAATTATGATTCCAAGCATATCATTCTCTCAGTTTGGACTTTCTCTAATTACCAGTAGAGGGAGTTTGTCCTTACATTTCTCCTAGTAAATCCAAGTTTTCAGTCACATAAGAATGAAAATCCATCTGTGTATTTAATAGTGTACATTTTTTCACATGTAAATTAATTCCCTTTGCTTTAATGGTCGTCTAGATATTTCCCATCTTTCCCTTAAATATAGCTGTTTATCAGAAATCACATCCATTTTACACGTATCTTAAAACTATGGAAATTAAGCTTTAATTGAAAGCAATTTATTTTGGGGACTTCTCTGGCGGTCCAGTGGTTGAGGCTTTGCCTTCCAGTTGGGGCAGGTGGGGACGCGGGACGATCCCTGGGTGGGGAGCTAGGATCCCACGTGCCTCGGGGCAGAAAAACCAGAACATAAAACAGAAGCAATAGTGTAACAAATTCAATAAAGACTTTAAAAATGGTCCACATTAGAAAATCTTAAAAAAAAAAAAAAAGTACTTTATTTTGCATATTAGACCAGTATATCTTAAATCTACTTTTGTACCTGGTCCACAAACCTGAATAATAACTAAAGAAATATAAAGTAGTGTATATTAGTGCAGCTCTCTGTTTGAAGTGAATATGCTCATCAAATATGAAACATTCATTTTTAAGGCCCCTTGAGTTTCAATTAATGCCCTCAAATGGTATTTGAAAGATGCTCTCTGTTAGCCTGACTATTATAACTATTAAGCCTGACTTTAACATGAGAAGTTTAGTCAAGGTATATTTATTACTAATAAACTTTGATAACACAGTTATTTAATGATATCATTAAGCAAGATGTTACAACTTTTGTCTTTCAATACCAGATGAATTGATACTACTCTCATTTGGAACTGAATCTTTTTGTTCTTGACTAGCTATGGATATGAGAATCTTTATAATCAGATTTTAAATTTAAGGATAAAGGAATGCTTTCTTTGGCATATTGATATCATCAATAAAACTTAAATGATGGTACTAGTTGCTAGGGCTATAAAGAGGTAAAGCATGTGCTTTCAGAGCTTGGAATATACATCCTAAAGCTAGTTTTGCACTTACATAATTTATAAAGGGCATTTTAAACTTTGGTTTTCTCAGTTTCAAAAATGTTTTATTTTGCTTTTGTCCATAAATTCCTTATAAATGTTTCATAATTACAAATTGTATAGTAGTAATTGAATTTTATTGACACCCAGGGAGATTATTAGTCAGAGCATACCTCTGGGATCCTTTTATGACATACTTTGATTTTTTTCTCTGTCTAGATTAGGACCAGGCAGAAAATCATAAGTATTCCCGGTGCCAGTCATTTCCTATGTATCATGCCAAGGGGCTGGTGAATTTGCTCATAGAGGAGAATGCTGCACCATTGGAGGGAAAAAATGCTCAAGTTTCAGCTTCCCAGGACTATCTTGGAGTAAATTGCTAAAAGAATTCACCAGTTCTCCTGGCTGGCAGCTGTGAACTTTTGTTGTAAGGAGTGGGCATAGTGCAGCTTACAGGTCAAATGTTGCTGATTGCTTTATTTAAACTGCATTTTGAAAGTACAGAAAGTAAAGTTTGAAGTACAGATAAAAGCTTTAGGTATACTACATATGGCTCGTCATGCTAAAAGTATGTCCACAATTCTGAATTGTGATGTGATGAATATATTTATTTTTCAGTTTTATGTGGAAGTTGAGTTTTTACCTTTTTTACATTTCAGTATCATTTTCTCGCTGTAGATTATGTACTAGCTCTTTAGAAGATATGAACTCTCTATTTTTTGGACTGATGTCCTACATTCAATCTGAGGGAGGAATTTTTAAAATTTTAAAGCTATGTTAATAGAATGTTAAATTTAATTTTTCACAATAATGTCAACAAAAGATACAAAGACAGGCCTCTGAAGCTTTGCTTGTATTAGTGTTTGTATGTGGAAGTTAACTCGTGGATGTCACTTTTGGAGTGATCACTGATATTATTCAACCCGTCCATTCAGCAAGGGTATATGTTGGCAAATAGGAGACTAGAAATGAAGGTTTGATTTATATTTTCATGTTGAAATGCATATGGTAGTGGTTTTGGTCAGGGATCTTATTTATAAAGTCCAAATTGATATCATTCAAAATGATAATTTCTGAATTTATACAAAAAGTTAAATTTGCAGGGCTGTGGTTTGGTGGAAAGAACCACAGACAGGGTTTTAAGTGAAAAGAGCTGGCCTGATATTTATATGATCTTTGTCAGGACTTGCATAGATGTGTTTTCTCATCTGTAAAATGAGTAAATATACCAGATGGGCTCTAATGTCTTCTCTAACATGAATTTTTTTACTTTTTTAGTGTAGTGATAGCCAAGTAAGTTAGGTTGTAGAAGCTGAAAATAATTTGATTCCTTTTTTCTTTTTTACAGTTTGAATTATTTTACAGCCAGCATTTCAGTGGAAGGAAACTTACATGGTTACATTATCTTTGTACAGGTAAAATGCATTTAATTATATCTAGTTTAATGAAATTTACCTGATATGATTATGTTAAAAATTTGGAAATCGATTTCATAGGCCCTAATTATAGTTGTTTTTTTCATGATGTTAGTTTTTAACGTTTTCTTTTTCATCTTCCTTTCTGGTTACCATTAAAGCAACTAATAATGAAGTTCAAATGAAGCACTTTTTTTCTTTTAATTTGCATTCCTTTTATTATGAGTAAAGTTGAGCATGTTTTTATATGGTTAAAGCAAGTGCAGCATTTTTAATAGTGTTTTATAATTATGCTACTTATAAGGAGTTTCTGAATTTCATAATGGTTTCCTATATTTCTGTAACAAATCACTTTTTATAGATACTAGGAATTTTATTTAGAAACCCAGGCTTGATGAAACATATCTTAAAAACCTCTTCTCTCTAGATATGGCAGATATCCTCAAAAATTTCATTAACTATTATAGCATCACAAGGAGACCTAACCATTTGATTTTTATTTGTGGTACTGTAGTGAACGGCAGTAGTAAACGCTTTTTCCAGAATGTCCCAATTAACTTCCAGTACTTTCCAGTTTTAGAAAAGTTTAATCAAAATCTAATCAAAAAAAAAAAAAAACAAAACAAAACAAAACAAAAAATCTAATCATTTCCTTAGCTTCTTCCTGGAACAGTGGGGTCTACTAATTGGAAAGTAGGATTAATACTTTGAGTGATTGGAGCCTCTATTCAGTTTCTCTAAGCTGCCTGAAGATGTTAGCCAAAGCAAACACTCAGAATTTCTCTACTTTTGCTAAAGCTATACTTTGAAAAGTACATTGAGTCAACTTTCTCTTTGTATAAGAGGGAAAGGATGGCCATGTATGTTAATGTCTCTTAGAAATGGTACAAGAAAATCTGATTAGTTGCCATACCTTTATTTAGAAAATTCACTCACCTAAGAGAAATTTCATCTAAGTAGTTTCTTGTAAGTACCATTTATTTGACTACTTTATATTTGGAATATGATGTCTCATTTTGTTAGTAATACATATTAGTACATAATAATTAGTACATAGTAATACATATCTTTACAAGTTTATGTTTATTGAACAAATTGGGCATTTTAATTTTTTCAGTAGTTTGTGAAATAAAGAGATGTTCATTGATATTCTTAGTAAGTGGTCGCTTAGTAGTTGGCCTTTAATTTTACATCTATTGTGAATTTTTTATATTCTCATTTAGTAAATATAATTGATTTTAAGGAAAAAAACATTGCTGGACCAGTGTTTTAAGGTATTTGGATTAAGTTTACTTTTACTTCCCCTAAATATCTATCTTGGGGAGTTTAAACTCCTTTGCATTACCTCAGCAATAATCATTCTGTCTCCTAAAGTAGTTTTAATGAGGGATTTACTATTTTGGTGTTTGGCAACTAGTTATATATTCAGATTAAGACATTATTGGTGAGAATACTTCTTTGGTGGTCCTGTGTACTTGTGTTGCATTACATCAGAAGGCACATGGTGTCAGACTGTCGCACTGTGAGAGGCAGTAAAGTGGTCACTTGGTTGATTGAGGTGATGTTTCCATTGTGAGGAGACTGTTTCCCCTTTTCAATTAGCAGGTGATCTGAGGGGTGACACTTAGGTCCCAAATGAATACCATCTTCCAGGAACAACTGTATCTGATGGTTGTAGCATCCACTGGTGATCATTGCTTGAATCAGTTATCTTCTTCCTGGTTGCAGATCAGTGGTACTCTGTCATGCACTCAGCATTTAGTAGCTGACATTCTTCTGTAAAACAAACTTTCCCTTAGAGACTAGGTTGCTGATAGGTAGTAGAGGAGTAACTTGGATTAAAGTATTGTGAGAGTTCTGCCTACTCTTTATTTCTGGTAATTGTTAATTACCAATTCAGTTATGGTTGTCTGATTTTTCAAGTATGTATGTATTGGAATGTTTTATTCTAGCTTGGAGTTTCTTAAAGTTTGTCAACCTATTCTGAAGGTTAAATGACCTCTGTCATTTTCCTTTTCTATTTACACAGCAGTAATTAAGTGAATCATCCAGATTTGGGATTTCCTTCCTTGCCCCACGTGTTCCTCCACCCCTTCCCCAGTCTTTCCAGCCATTAGCTGAGTAATAAGAGAATGGTGCTGAAAAAAAGTGGAAAGAGGTCCATGTACCCAGGCACCGATAATTTATTGAAAAATAGCAAGAAAAAGTCATAAAACACAACTAACAAGTTTTCCTGTTTTTAAGGGATGCAGAGTGGATTTGATATCAGTAAATGATACTTAGACCCCTTACTTGCATTGTCTCCTAATGCTCTTTGGGTTCTTGTGGCAGAAGCCTCATTCTGTTTCCAAACCCATGGTAGTACATTGCAACATCTGTGACAGCTAGGTGATGGTCCTAGCTTAATCATATAGGTGCTTGAGGCATTATTTTATACTTGTTTCTGGGATATGATTAAGGAGTCATTGCACAAATGGTGTAATGCAGTTTACATGATTTTTTTTTTTTTTTTGCCTCTCACCGCGTTTCCTAAACTTTAATGTTGAGATGAGGCTCTTAAAGTGCTCTTTATACTAATTGTTAGTAGGACAGTCCTAATGACTGTAGTCTACTTAAACTCTACATGACTTGGATATTCCAATTAATTAAACTTCCTTTCATGAAAATTCAGAGATTAGGAATTTTTTCTCTAGGTGTTCCTATCCAAATAATTTTGAAAAATATTTCTGAATATCAGTTTTAAAAAAATAAGTCGAGGCATAATGCAAGTTAGAATAGGCATCTGTGTGGTCATAGTAAGCTGGAGAATTGACTTATATCCTTTAACTCTTTAATTACATAATGAATTAAATATATATTATTAAATAATAAAGCACACAATCTTGATCAGAGTTACTAATTACCACTACTAACAGGGAGAATGCAGCCTCTGGGGTAAGTTCATGTAACATACAGCTTCCTTGAGTTAAAATATAGAGCCCTAAAACCAAATCTCATGCTGATATAGTTTATAATTCATTAACAGTCAAATAATGCAGGATGTGTGTGTGTGTGCTTGTGTAAGAGAGAGAAAGAGAAATACAATCACTAAACCATAACTTTATTCTTTAGGAAGCAGTTCTTTGACTTGCATTAACTGTTTTTACATGTTGCAAGTGCATAACTGTTTGACACACTGTTTGTTAACAAGCTCTTCAGTGTGCTGCCCCCTGGGATGGGTAGAACTGTAGTTGGCCTAAGCCTGATGTACCTTTCTAGCTCTCAGGGTAGTGTAGGGTCCAGAACATTGTTATTCCATCAACTATTTCAACAAAATAATGCATCTGCCCGTTTGTCTCTCTTCCCATTTGTGTTTGTTCCTAGAAAATTACTGGGGAGAAAAACATTATTTATGAAACAAAATAGCATTGTTATATTTTGGCAGAAATTATGGTTTAGACACTTTAGTACAGGTGTCCTCCTGTATGCTTGAACCTTCCCTGGGGTAGATGAGATACACACATAGGAGGCAGTTGCTGGTAGCAGGCTGTCATGCTCTCCCTTTGTCTGTCTGTTTCTCCTCCTACTTCCACCTCTTACTTTTTTTCTGCCCAAGTCTTAGCCTTCCTATTACTATTTAAAGACATTGTTTGAGCTTACTGGTAATGTTATGATAGCTTAACCATGATTTATACTACATACTCAAAACTAAGAGCCGTCCCCTCCATCCCCCCCACCCCCACAAACAGATGATTACATTGCTGGCAGGAATAGCTTTGCAACAATTTAACCAAGAGTTCTTGGTTCACTCTTTCAGGAGAAAATATCTGAAATAAACAATTATTACTGAGGTAATTTTGGAATGCTTCTTTGAATGATGAGTTTATTGTCACAATTTTGTTTTAATTGTAGGTGAAGTTAAAATGAACTATTTGGGCAAACCATACGTAGCTATGGTCACAACATACCAAATGGCGGTTCTTCTTGCCTTTAACAACAGTGAAACTGTCAGCTATAAAGAACTTCAAGACAGCACTCAGATGAACGAAAAGGAACTGACAAAAACAATCAAATCATTACTCGATGTGAAAATGATTAACCATGATTCAGAAAAGGTATGGGGTAATAGTTCAAGGATTTTAAGCATTATAAGTATTAAAGCTTTTTCATGGGACGTTTGCAGTTTTAAAAGTAAGGTTATAATTGTTAATGCCCTTTGTTCTTTGAGAAGCACTCGAATCAGCTACATTACTTCAGGCTCCTTATGGCCAAGAACTTGAGGCGTCACAGAGAAGGCTAAGTTGGTACTCGTGTGCCCTTTATAGATTGATTTTATTTGTCCTATACTGTGACAGTTTACTGAAAAATTATTAGAGTTGACAGCAGAAGGATTCTGGTTAATTGAGGTTTTAAAACTGTAGTCTGTCCTAAATCTTGCTGGGTTTTTTTCCCCCATATGTTTAGTTAATATTTAATTACATGGTTCTGTGATAGGAAATGACAGCCTGTTGATGTCTATTTATACACATATTTAATATGTGTAACTCCATCTCAGGTGCTATCACTCTCATGTCCCTGAATTTCAGGACTCAACTAACCCCCATATATATATTTTTTTTTTTTTAAATTAATTTGTTTATTTTTGGCTGCATTGGGTCTTCATTGCTGCGTGTGGGCTTTCTCTAGTTGTGGTGAGCAGGGGCTACTCTTCATTGAGGTGCGGGGGCTTCTCATTGCGGTGGCTTCTCTTGTTGCGGAGCACGGGCTGTAGGTGCGTGGGCTCAGTAGCTGTGGCTCACGGGCTCTAGGGCACAGGCTCAGTAGTTGTGGCACATGGGCTTAGTTGCTCTGCGGCATGTGGGATCTTCCCGGACCAGGGCTCAAACCCGTGTCGCCTGCATTGGCAGGTGGATTCTTAACCACTGTGCCACCAGGGAAGTCCAGCCCCCATATGTTTTTAATATCTGTCCTGAGAATTAGCAAGCTGATAGTATATTCCTTTTTTTCTTTATAACTTTTTTTTTCTAGTAACATGTTTTTGTTTTTAAAGTATGTCTTGGATATTTAAATGGTTAAAAAAGCAACAGATAGGGGTTAAATCTCCTGCTTCAGATTATTGTGCCCATAAGAAAAAAGTCTTGTAAATGATGCTTCGTTTTAATTTTGGTTCATGGCCTACAACTTATTTCTCTCATGAGTTCATTTTGCTAATGATGACTTTTGTAGCATATAATTGAACAGCTCTAAATGGCATATATGCTGAAATTCAAATCAAGCTTTTCTTAATTTTGAGAAACGATTAATTTTTCTGACTTCAGAAGCTTAACAAAATATTAAGTTCTTAATTTAAGGTTTTAATTAAGTCAATTAATTATAAGTAAAAGTTTTTAAGTTTAAAATTTTAAGTTTAAATTTTTAAGCTTAAGTGCCTAAAAAGTTAAGTATTTTTCTAAAGCATGTTATTTTTGCTGCCCAGAAATGTACAAAATAAATATTGATAGGTTGTTTGCACATTAAATTTTAATTATGAATCTGGCATTCTTTAATAGAGTTTCTTTGGTTATTATTGAGAAAGTGCCATCTGCCAAGTGCTTCGTGGTCCTGCTGGCAGACAGATTCTACCGTATGACATGCGTGGCTTTCTTAAGCCCAATAGAGCTTAAGAGCTAAAAATTGGCTTAACAACTTCCACTTGAGAAAAGTCCACTCGCTTTTGGCAGAGTGAATAAAACGGGCATTGAGGGGTGATGTCAGAATCACACCGGGGTGGTGAGGAAGTGATACTTTGTGCCATTGGAACCAGTTGGCTTCTCTAGTCAGGTTATTTTAATTGGTATTTTGTTACTGCAGCATTCCAAAAAAAAAAATTTGGTTGTTTGGTTTTTCAAAATGTGATGGAAAAATTATGAGCCTCGCTATTTCATAAAAATTTAAATGTTAAAATTCTGTTTAAGCCAATGAGCTTGACTCTTGTCAGATTTATCTGGTGGTCATGTATTAAACAGTTGGGCCAGAAAATAGCTTTATTCTAAATCTAAGCTGATTAAAATTCTATCAAGCATAAAATTAGGAAAGAATTGTTTTTTCCTTCATTGTTTGACAGAAGACAATTATTTTTCTCTTAAATAATATTTATAATGTAAAAGATTACGAGAGTTGAGTCTTTTTTCCTTGGTCATTATTTAATTTCATGGCGTATTATTTGCAGCAATTGTTATTTAGTGATTTCATTTTTATAAATGTAAATGAATTATTTTTAATTGTAGGAAGACATTGATGCAGAATCTTCATTTTCATTAAATATGAACTTTAGCAGTAAAAGAACAAAATTTAAAATTACTACATCAATGCAGAAAGACACACCACAGGTAAATGCTTTCTAATGTCATTTCTTTTGGAAATATTTAAGCATTGGACTTTACAAGTGGTAATATTGAGACCAATGCAAAATTTTTCATATCAAAATTATGATACATCTTCTCTGGTTTATTTTTTGCATTGACTAACCTTATAAACAGTATTTTAGATTTTAAAAACAGTAGTATAATGAGTATCTTAGGGAAAAGCTATCGTAGTTTAGTCATATTTGCTCTTTTGTTTTTGTTTTTTTCTCCCAGTTTTAATAATTGTCACACAGCACAGTATAAGTTTAAGCAGTACAGCATAATGATTTGACTTACCTACATCATGAAATGATTATCACAGTAAGTTTAGTGAACATCCATCATCTCATATAGATACAAAATTAAATAAATAGGAAAAAACTTTTCATTGTGATGAGAACTTGTAGGATTTCCTCTCAACAGCTTTCATAGATAACACAGAGCAGTGTTAATTGTATTTATCATGTTTACATTCCATCTCTAATCATCATTTATCTTATAATTGGGAGTTTGTACCTTCTGACCCCCTTCATCCAATTTCCCCTCTCCCCACCCCCACCCCCTGCCTCTGGTAACCACAAATCTGATCTCTTTTTCTGTGAGTTTGTTTGTTTTTGAAGTATAATTGACACTGTGTTAGTTCCTGTTACACAACATAGTGATTCAATATTTCTGTACATTTCAAAATGATCCCCATGACTGGTCTAGTTACAATGTGTCACCATATAAAGATATTACATAAATTACCCCACACTGTACATTCCATACCCATGACTCATTTATTTTGCCACTGGAAGCTTATAACTCTTAATCTCCCTCATCTATTTTTCTCTTCCCCTCATCTCCCTTCCTTCTGGCAACCACCTGTTTATTCTCTGTATCTGTAATTCTGTTTGTGTTTTGCTGTGTTCGGTCATTTGTTTTGTTTTTTAGATTTCACATATATGTGAAATCATACAGTATATGTCTTTGTGTGACTTATTTCACTTAGCATAGTACCCTCTAGGCCCATCTGTGTTGTCGCAAATGGCAAGATTTCATGCTTTTTTTATGGCTGAGTAATATACCATTGTGTATATATATCATGTCTTCTTTATCCATTCATCTGTTGATGGGCCTTAGGTTGCTTCCATATCTTTGCTATTGTAAATAATGCCACAATGAACATAGTCATATTTGCTCTTAAACTGTATTAACATATATGGATTTGCTTTGTATTCTTTCCAAAAATTTCTACCTTGAATAGTAATATAATCTCATATTTTTCATTTGTAAAATATCAGAAGGTTTTACAACACATTTTTCAAAGAAAAGTTGTAGAAAATGCTTCTCAAACTTTCCTGTGCAAATGAACCACGGGGGATGGTGTTAAAATTCAAATTGTGAGCTTGTTGGTCTGGAGTGGGGTCCGACCCCGGGTGAGCCAGTTTGCACGGTGAACATCTGCTGTTGCTTGTTTCACCTCAGCAGCAGTTGTTCTGGGGCAGCCTATTCATATCACTGAAGTTTCCTGATTGCCTCCTATGTGCCACCCTGACCTTGGGCTCGGGGCAGGATGTGAAGGTATCAGAGATGCCGGGCCGCTCCAGGGACTTACTCCCCCATGGGAGACAAATGTTAATTGCTGTTAAATTTGAACCCTAAAATGTTCAAGATCTCATTTTCCTGTAGGCTAATGATACTAATTTGTAATATGGATTGTATTTTCTCTTTTAAAAGCTGTTATGAGATCCCTACTGATGTGGCATTGCCTGCTTGTGCCTCTCCTCCACTGTCTTTCCTTGAGCTCCATGCAGAGAGGCCCTTCTGGCCCATCCTTGCTGGCTTCTCTGCTGGAGTCAAATGGAGCCCTTCACAGCTCTTGCCCTTGAAGCCTGCTCCAGTGTGCACTTGGAGCCAGTTACTAAAGTCTACAAGCTTTGTGGTATAAGTTTTTACTCATTGATAGGACAGCAGTCTTGAAAACTATTACTCTGTGTCACTTAAGTTCTCCTTTATTGACTACTTACACTGAGTACAATTTACAATAGTGTTCATTTTTTAAAAAATAACCTTCCAACTTTAAGTTAAGAAATTATACATAACTCACTGTAAATATTCTTTTGGTAATGGTTATGTTATATTGGGCACATAATTGTATAATTTGATTCTCAGTATTGATTGGAGATTTATTTAAACTCACAAGTAAAATGAGTTAAAAACAAGTGCAGTGAATTAATGTCTCATTGGCTTTTTTTGTCCTTGTAAAACAGGAAATGGAGCAGACGAGAAGCGCTGTAGATGAAGATCGGAAAATGTACCTCCAAGCTGCTATAGTTCGTATCATGAAAGCACGAAAAGTACTTCGGCATAATGCCCTTATTCAGGAGGTAAAAGGGGGAAAAGTCCTCAAGACCTCTTGGGGCAGAGGGTATTAGGATTAGGAATGTTTCTTTGTGAAGATGTTACAGAAATAATACGACTCCCAAATAACATAAAGAAATGCTTCATTACTTAATGAGAACAGTACCCACTTAAAATTTCAGTATTAAACTCATGTTTGAATTTAGAGGTCTAAGCCTTACCGATTCAGTCTTGTGTCCAGTTATTGAAGGACGTGGACCACATCACACACTCACTCGTTCCATGAATACACGAGCATCTACCATGTGTGGAGCACCGTGCTGGTCACCATGGGGTGCAGAGCAGCTCAGGATGTGGCTCCTGCTGTTTTGGAGTTCAGTCTAGTAGGGAAGAAACGCGTTACTGAAATAATATGGGAGTAAATATAAAATTACACTCACATGCAACAGAGAAAAGGTATACAGTAGCATGAGAATGTGTATAAAGGTCTTGACTTGGGGGTGTGGCGGAAAGCTTTCCTGAGCAGGTGTTACTTCAGCTGAGAGCTGAAAGTTGAGTAGGGGTTGAGTGGAAGCTTGAGGGGTGTATATGAGTAGTTAGATAGATGAATTAGTTTATGGTTTAATTTAGTTATATATGACTATTATTAGATTTTGCTGTATCCATGTTCTTCACAGTTTTTATCCCTTCACAACATAAAGGTTGGGCTCTTTCCTTAGTTTGCATAAAAAGTTATTTGCTCCAGTGCCCTCCTGGTGAGAAGAGCACTTAAACATCCGTGTCTCTCCCACAGGTGATTAGCCAGTCAAGAGCTCGGTTTAACCCTAGTATCAGCATGATTAAGAAGTGCATTGAAGTTCTCATAGACAAACAGTACATCGAACGCAGCCAGGCGTCAGCAGATGAGTACAGCTACGTAGCGTGACGCGCGCTCCCCCGGTGTGGATGTGAGAAGGTCATTGCCATCGCCATCCGGTGTGTCCTGTGGGAGAAAGCAGGCCTGTGCCTCCATAATTTGGCCATTTGGCAGCCCCTGTTTCTCTGCTGTTTACAACATCACCAGTGCCACGTCATGAGCGTCAGAGAAAATGCCTAGAGATATTTCAAGCTCATGTCATTATGACATTTCTTAAAACTTTATTAAAAAAGAATGAGTGAAGTATTGGTGAAATGTGGAAATTTGGCTGGGTACCATGCTTTTTCTCCCCTTCACGTTTGCAGTTGATGTTTTTTTTTTTTTTTTTAATGTATCTTAAAGGACATAAGATAAAAAACTTAAATATTGTAATATGACAGATAACCTAATAATTGTATCTACATTAAAATGACAAACATGATATTGCTGCTTGTCAAATAAAAAAATAAAGAAATAGAATGCCTTTTTTATGTGGATGGAATATCACAAAATAATACATATAAATGTCCGTGAGTTTTCAAAGCAGCTCATGCAACTTTAGTTGCATTTGTATCTGAACAGTGTGATTCACTTATACTCCTATTTAAATCCTACATGAGAAAC
This sequence comes from Neophocaena asiaeorientalis asiaeorientalis, assembly GCF_003031525.2. Lineage (NCBI taxonomy): Eukaryota > Metazoa > Chordata > Mammalia > Artiodactyla > Phocoenidae > Neophocaena > Neophocaena asiaeorientalis. The sequence continues at coordinate 367,402 of NW_020172994.1, read as the reverse complement.
GTCTAGATTGTTGGTTTTGAATGCATAAAGATGCATTCAGCATAAAGAATGTTTTGTTTTTATGGATTAGAACTACATTGGATTTGAGCATTTTGAATAGTGAGGATTTAATTCCATCAAGAGTTTCTGGTGGTGTCCTGCTGCAGCTCAGAACCAAAAGTGAGGGGAATGTGTGTGACCTCACATGTGGCTCAGAAAGAGCTGTCATTCAAAGGTTGTCTTACTTTTGTTTCCACAGTGTGTCAGTTCTAATGTAGACTAATGCCCCGCCTCTGCTGCTTTCCCTTCTCCCTTCCTCTGGGTTGTAGGTGGTCTTGTGTTCCCGGTGTATTCCTCCCATACTCCTGCCTGCCTGTTACCCTTCCACCCCCTACCACGTTCACACTAGAGCCACTCTCCGACATCACAGGTGTTCTTAGCAGTGCATAACCTAAATACCTTTCTTTTTTTTGGTTTTTTAATCTGTGTGATGCGTTACACCAGCTGCCACTTGCATAGACATGAAAGTCCATTATTTTGTTTATTATATATATCAACAGCACCATTAGAATGCTCTGGTCTATTTTCATATTTATTATCTATCTACCCTTCCCCCACCACAACACACACATACAATTTCTTTTAAGCTGAGATATTTTAAAGCATATCCTACATGTATCATTTCACTTACAATACTTCAGTTTATATCTCTAACAGAAAAGGCCTTTAAAAAAAAACCACAACCACAGTTACTTCATTACACTTAACAAATAAACAGTAACTTCATATCATTTAATATAGGGTCCGTATTCAAACTTCTCTTATTGTTGCAAAAATGGCTTTTTCAGTTGGTTTCTTTGATGGCACTTTTTCTAACTCATGTCTCTTAAGAGTTTAAAAAATCTACTGAGCTTTTAATGACTTCTATACTGTATTTCTCATTTTCCCTTTTTTCCCCCAGAGAGAAAATAACGGCAAACCATATAATGCTGTACGTCCACTGTCAAAAAAACAGACCTTTGTTTTTATAACTTGATAAAGTTTTCCAAATTGATTCCTTTTTTTCTTAAATATTTATAAATGTTAAATTAAGTCTTATCCTGATGTCTAATTGTCAAGAAAATATATTGAAAAATGGACAAAATACTTGTGCTGAGGTCGACGGAAGTGACTGACAGGAGTTGTTGTCCCACCCTTTTCCCCATTGCACCTGAAAGGAGACATATTGGAGACACGCTGGTCATGCCCTTCACCGAGCCCGCTCCCAAGAGGGCGGTGAGTAGGATGGGTTTAGCGCACTTTCTGCGGGGGAGCAGGAGCTTGGGAAGAGCTGAGGCTGTCGGGTGGGGTCAGGCAGTGGACGTCACGGTGCCAAACCTTGGCACACAGCTCTGTGCGTGGTGCCCAGTGCTGTGGGCAGGAGGGATCGGAGCGACAGAAGGGCAAGGTGAGGGAGGAGAGGAACGGCTCTCAACGCTGTAGCTTAGAAAACGAAAAGAACGTGACCAAAACTTTCAGAAGCTAAAAAAGAAATCCTGAAGACTGAGGTGGTTAACATGTGAGCCAGGGATGTATTTTACAACCAAACAATGTGCAGCTCTTGTCAACACTTTGCTGTTTCCCTTCGAAACCAGATATTTTCATTGCTGCTGGAGGTGCAGGTTTATCCTAGGGTTTGCTCCAATACTTTACGACAATTGCCTTAATATAAACAAAAGGATAGACACTCTGGGGTTTGTGTTTTACTTTATAACTTACGATCTTGATAGGATTTTATAACTTGTGTATGCTGTAATGCTATAACATTCCTGTTAATTGTTTTTAAACCCTTATTGAAGGCGGACTGTGGCTGGTGCTTCCGCATCTTATTTGTTTGATCTTCAGACAGTCCTGTTAAATAGGCAGCGTTCCTCTCTTCTCACAGGTGAGGAAACTAAATGTAGAGTGTTTTCCAGGAGTCATTGCCAGAAACCGCAGAACCTGAATTTAAAACCCAGGTAGGGGCTTCCCTGGTGGCGCAGTGGTTGAGAGTCCGTCTGCCGATGCAGGGGACACAGGTTCGTGCCCCGGTCCGGGAAGATCCCACATGCCGCGGAGCGGCTGGGCCCGTGAGCCATGGCCGCTGAGCCTACGCGTCCAGAGCCTGTGCTCCGCAACGGGAGAGGCCACATCAGTGAGAGGCCTGCGTACGACAAAACAAACAAACAAAAAACCCAGGCGGGACTGTGGACCTAATAAATACAGTCTATTTATATAGAGTAGCCTGTGCATTAGATAGAAATAACTTCATGTTGTACGTGAAGAATAGTTTTTCCTGACTTTTCAGAATAAAAGTTTGTGTCTAGTTAATTTGTGATATAGTAAACATTTTCTATTTTAGTTTCTTAAGGTACTTATTTAAGCTGTAAATGTACATGGTTAAGTGACTTGGCTCAAAACTGGTTCATGGCAGAGAGTACTTGTGAATTTAATATTTTACATTCACATGCACAAGTATAGAACATTTATTTCAAGCGCATATATTAAATGCAAGCCTGTTTTCAATGAGAAATTTTTGAGCTCTATGGTAGCAATGGGTAATTTGTTGAGCTCTTAATTTTTGGTCCCTAGGACAGATTCTTGGTTGAGCGAGGTCAGAGTAAAGATGTGAGCTTTTAAAATACTACTCTTAAGGGCAGTTGTAAATGCGCCGTAGCTAAATGAGTGGAAATTAATACAGAAAAGCTCACTGGTTGAAGATTGGTATGTTCATGGAGCATACCTTAGGCTGAAGCAATTAAATCAGGCAATCCTAGGTGAGACATAAGCCCCATTGGTTGGAGTTCGTTAAAGGTGGGCTTCACTGATGGGCAGGAATGATTTTGACCTGCTGTGACTGTGCCCCCTGGGAAATAAAAGGTTTTCCTCCCCAGTCTTCATCCAGTGTTCAGGCAGTCCCCCTTCCTTTGTCACCTAACAGCCATGCCCTGGGGCCAGCTCTTGTGTGGGTCCCAGCAGCCAAGATACGGTCTGTGTCCACGTGGAGCGTTTAGACTTGTGACAGTCGGACGTGAACATGCCATTCCAAGTGTAAGTGCTCGCGAAGGGAACTCCTGGCTCTCGGAGGAGGTCTTGTAAGAGAAGTTGAAAGGCAGAAAAAGGCAGGAGAGTGCAGGGGCACCAGCATGGATCCCGAGCGGATCCAGAATACCTGTGTGCCTGAGCGGCTGGTGTTTACATGGGTGAACTCCATTTGCGTGAAAAGAGAAAAGATGATGGTCATGGTTTCTTAGGTGGTGGGTGCATGAATATTCCTTTAATTATGGTGTGTAGTGTATATATTTCTATTTTTGGTGTTCGTGAACTGTTTCAGAGTATTTGCAAAGTTCAGTGGGAAATGGCTACGCTGCTTTCGTGTGCAGAATGGACTCTGGAGGGAGGGCAGTCGTGTGAACGCAGGAGGCCTGGGCAGAAGCGGCAGTTAGGAGAGGAGCAGTGACGCCTTATAGAGGGGGCGGTGGATAGAGCTGACACCACTTCCCAGTGAGTTGGGTGAGCGAGGAGAGGGGTGAGTGAGATGACCCCAGACTCTTTCTTGGCTGTCACAGTGATGCCATCCAGTGAGATGGGGGACCTGGACGGGGCCAGGGTGGAGAAGGAGCGGATGAGCTCGGTTCCAGGCACCTCGCACGCGACGTGCCTGTCGTGCCTGTGAGATAACCCAGTGGAGGTGGTGGTTGTTCGTATCGGCCTGGTGCTCCGCCTTGTAGATGCTCTGAACCTGAACCTGGAGGCTGCTTAATCCATTCTCACTCCCCTGACTCTTCAGCCCTTGAATTAATGTCCAGGACAAATGCAACTAGAGAGTAACAGACATTTACTACCACACGAATGCAGTACATACGTCTTAAATCATGAAAACAAGAATGAACGGGGATGAGAATATCTAGTTGTTTATACACGTTCTAGGGTTTTGTCTTCCTAGAACTTCAGACGGTGGTCTTTGTCACCCTACTTGGAGGCGAGGACCCGTTTGTAGAAGTAGCAACATTGAGCCATAAGTCAAAGTGCCGTATGATTATTTCTTAGGTTCACAATCTTCGTTAGTGTTAGGCACTTACCTAGAGGGAGGAATATACCCGTGTTTTGCATTCTCCCGGCAACTTTAACGGTACTGTTTTTCAGCAAAAGGAAGAAACCTTTGAGAACCAACTTGTGGAAAAGAACTTGAATAAGAAAGGCAGGGTTTTTTCAGTTTTCGTTTATTGTTTTCTTTTTCTCCATTGTTTACTGTTTATAGTTACAATAATTGAAGAATTGCAGCCTGTGTTGAGGTTCACAGCCCTGGGGAGAGGGGTAAAGTGAGTGGGTTGCTAATTTTATCCTCTGTGGCCAGATCAGTATTTTCCTTGGAAGAACTTTGGTGTTGCAGGAAAACGATGGAAATGTTCTGTGACTTTTATAACCGCCCTGTTTAGGTATCATTACAGGGTGGTACTGCCCCAGCACAGCACTTGATCCTATGCTGAGAGCCTGACCTTCTCAGAGTGGGTGGGTTTCATTAGTTTGTCTTCTGGGGAAGAAAGGATAGACACAGAGAGGCAAAGATCTACTTTTAGCAGAAATAAGCTGGTTTAACATAAACTGTACCTAACATGTGGCTCAAGGAGGTCACTGATGCAGCGGAAGTCCTCTGACAAAGGAAAAGCTGAATAGAAAAAAAAAAAAAAAAGGCTGTTTTAGCATTTTAGTCATATACTGCTGAGGTGACTAAATTCAAATCAATGCCGTGCATGGAGGAAATTTCTGGGACGCCTTGTTTAGGCAGTACGTTTAAAAATAACCATCTCTCGATGGTGGCAGCCAAGGAAGATGTGGTTCTCCAGCCACCTGGAGAAACGGTAAACTGGAAATGCGTGGTGTAGGAAGGGGGGCGGGAAAGGAGGGGGGCTGCCGTCGCTGCTTGTACACCACCTGCTCTACCTGGGTTGGGGCCACCCCGGGCACTGCTCCACGAAGCAGGGCCAGAGGCACTCAGGTTGAGAAAGAGGTGTCCACCTCTTGACCCCGCCGCCTGACCCCGCCGCCTCTGCCCTTTTCCACGCTGGCATCAGCCCATGTCCAAACAGAGAGAGCCGGTTTGCATTCCTTCACGAGGCCAGCCTTGATCTGGAAAAGTCAATCAGGCTCACTGCTGACCCAGTCATTGTTTTAAATTTATTTATTTATATTTATTTTAAACATTGAAGGTTTTGTTTTTGTTTCTGTTTTATTTTTGGCTGTGTTGGGTCTTCGTTTCTGTGCGAGGGCTTTCTCCAGTTGCGGTGAGCGGGGGTCACTCTTCATCGTGGTGCGCGGGCCTCTCGTTGTCGCGGCCTCTCTTGTTGCGGAGCAAGGGCTCCAGACGCGCAGGCCCAGTAGTTGTGGCTCAACGGGCCTAGCTGCTCCGTGGCATGTGGAATCTTCCCAGACCAGGGCTCGAACCCGTGTCCCCTGCATTGGCAGGCAGATTCTCAACCACTGCGCCACCAGGGAAGCCCCTGACCCAGTCATTTAAATCCCGGCTGACTTGATCCAAAAGCTCTGGCACCAGTTGGAGTTCCCCAGAGTGACCAATCTGGGATTCTCTGGGAAGCAGAGCTAAAGGACCAGGCAGCTAGCTAATGCATCTTTGCCCCTGCCAGACCATCAATCCCCCCAGGGGTGACTCATAAAGGGGCAAGGATGGGGCCAACTCAGGGAGCTCAGGGAGCTCAGTGGAGCACTGTGCTGTGGTTTCTGAAAAAACACGTGAGAGATGCGAGGTGTGATGTGAACTCAGGATTAGGGTCAGTCCTCTTCTGCCTGAAGGTCTTACTTCGTTAACTGTTTTGCAGTGGGTGTGTATGTTCATTTTAATGAGACTCGTCTAATACCCTGTATTTAGTTACACGTTGATTGTCGTTTGCTCTCAATTACTGCCCCAGGTTGGTTAGTGTTCCCCCGAAACTCCATGTCCACCCAGAACCTGTGAATGTGACCTTATTTGGAAATAGGGTCTTTGCAGTTGTAATCAAGTTAAGGTGAGGTCACACTGGGTTAGTGTGGGCCCTGATACAATGATGGGGTCCTTATAAGAAAAGGGAGATTTGGACACAGACACACAGGAGGGACAGCCACGTGAAGATAGAGGCAGAGATTGGAGTGATGTAGCCACAAGCATCAGAAATAACCAGTAGAGACCAGGAAGAGGCAAGAAAGGGTCCTCTGGAGCCTTCAGAGAGAGGCCAACTCTGCCGACACCTTGGTTTTGGGCTATTAGCCCCCATAACTGTGAGAGAATAAATTTTGCTATTTTAAGCCACCAGGTTTATGGTACTTTGTTATGGCAGTCCTAGAAAACGTATACAGTTCCCTTTACACGTTTTTAAAATGGATGTGCTTAAATTTTTGTGGGTTTTTATATTTTAAGTATTTTATCCTTTAATTTGGAGATTACACTTTGGTATAAAAATCAACTAAATACAAATTTTTCTGATTTTTCCTTAAAAAGACATTGAGGAATAGCTCCCAAAGAATCACCGTTTACCAGATGAAGAATATATACACGAACAAAAAAGTCAAATGCCCACCTTGCATGTATGATTGGTTAGCGTATTTGGAGAGAGAAGATTGTCCTTAAATCTTATTCAGTCCACCAGAAACTGCTCTGCTCCCTGGACAGAGCTTTTGCTTCTATTTCTGCTGTATCTTCCTGCAAGTGCTCACCACCAATCCCACACGTACCAGGAGAACATGGGGAAGGCTCGGAGCAACCCAAGTCTGCGGCCAGAACTATTCAAGAAGACCTGTGCTAATGGTGAGTATATAGCATCTTGTCTGCACGTAAAGTACGAAACGCACGATAAGGAAACTCACAAAGAAGAAAAGCTCTGGTCAGATCCCAGCATCTGGATCAGCAGATTACTAGTTAACTGCTGAAAAAAGCAAGCAGTTTTCCAGTAAGCAGTCTTCTTGCTGGTTCTTCCTCTTCTCCCCAGTCTCTTAATGTACAGGCATCTCAGACTTTCTTTTCTCTATCAACTCTGGTGATCTCACCCAGTGCAATGGCTTAAATGCCAACGGCATCCAAAATCATAACATTGAGTCCAGGCCTCTCTCCCACACTCCAATGGCCAACTCAGTCTCCATACCTGGATGGCCAGTGGGCGTCTCTGACTGAGCATATCCACAGCTGAATTCCCAGGCCTCCTCCAGCTGCCCTGCACGTGCGCCACTTACAACCTTGCCTGGCTTAGTGGATGGCGACTCCTTCCTTCCAGTTTCTCAGGCCAAAACCTTGGAGGTTTCTTTACTCACTACTTCTTTCACAGCGCACGTGTTGGCTCTGCTTTTAGAACCTATTCAGAGTCTGGCAGGCGGGTTGCCTGAGACAAGGACGGGATGCAGCAGAGACGCAGCAGGAAGTAGCTGCAGTCGGCACCCCGAGATGGCTGCAGGCTGAGGAAGAGCGAACGCTGCCATCAGGAAAGGAGTCGGCGGACATCAGGGCCCGGCCACCGAGCCTGGACCGTGCAAGCCGAGGACGGGGTTTCCATAACAGGGATCTGAGCACGGGGCAGGCGGAGAACCCATGTCACCCCCTGCCGAGAGGTAATTCTTTACAACTTCCTTCCTTAACCCAAGAGGATCCTGAGAGGCTCAGAAGCAGGAGGACGTTCACGCAGCAGACGTGGACACCAGACAGGCCTGAGCCAGCAGTGTGGACCAGATCCCTCTTCTGCTACCGCAGGGGCTGCTCTGGAGGCTGGAACGAGGCTGCGCCTGCAAAGGAGGTCAAGAGGCCCCGGTTTGGAGAGACTTTGAGAGAGAGGGTGGAGGAAGAGGTTGCCATGGGGGCCCATTTCTGAAACATTCGATTCCAGCAAGGAGGCCAGACAGTGTGCATGGTGAGGGCCAGGGACAGCAGCTTCCAGGCCTTGTGTCTCAGGGCCCTCAGTAGGATCCATGGTTGGAGCTGGATTAGGCCCTAAGAGTCAAGTGGGTAAACTTCTCACCCTGTAAGCGTGAAGGGCATCACCATGTCCTCAAGTGGCCCCTGCTTTCCTGTCTCCCCGGCTTCCCAAGTCCCCCCAACTGCACACACTGCACTCCATCCCCAGGCCACATGTGCTCTGCTAGACCCTCCCAGGGCCAGCTGGCCATGGGCCCCGCGAAGCAGCCTCAGACCGCGGCTCCTTTTGCTTCTCCTTTCTACCCTCGCATCTCATTCCACTGGCCAAGGCCTTCAGGCTGGGCTTTAACCAAGGGTGGGTCTGCTCCCCTCCCCCGAGCTGCTCCTAAGACTGGGCCTTGGCCAGAACCCGGGTGCTGATGGGGCCCTGCTGTCCCCCACTCCCACCCCAAGAGCTGTTACGGTCCTTGGAGGAAGGACCTTCCAGATGCTGTCTCACACCCCTGGCTGTGGGGCCTCTCCCTCCCAGGAACACCTGGTCCTGGGACTGCCCGGAGGATGCTGAGTCCCCTGCGTTCTCTCACCCTGGGCTTGGGGTGCCTGGAAGCCGTTGCCATGTCGGTTTTCCGTTCCCTGGTGCACCGCTCTCCACAGGCTTCTCCCCTATCGAGCTTGCTTCTTTATGCCTCATTCCCAAGCTCCCCTCTTGGTTCCAGCTTGGTTCTCTGGAGCAGCAGAGGACACAAGTAATCCCCTGCTACGAGGGAACTCTTCACAACCTCTCTGCTGCAAGCTAAGCACCCTCGCTTATGCTGGTCTCCATACCGAGCTACACGATGGTGTGCCCTCTGCTGGGAGGCACCACCCGTGGGGACCAGACTCAGTGTTCAAGTGCTCAGAGCTGAGGAGGCTCACGACCTGCCTCTGAGGATTTGGGGTGAAGGAGGAGTCTACGTAAGACAAAGGTTTGCTTTTGAGTCCAGTCCCTGGTTACGTTTTTGGTGTAAATGCAATTCTTTCACGCTCAGCAGCAACACCAGGGAGGCCCCTCGATTCTCAGCTCAAGTCCATGTTCCCGGTGCTCCCATGGACCAAGGGAGGGGATCCTCCAGGCTCTCTGGAGGGACAGGAAAGGCTACCTGCTCTTTTTCTGGAAGGAAGAGTACTGAGGGCATCTTCCCTGACCCTAGGCTGCAATTGCTGGGGCAACAAGAATGTGCTCTGTGGAGGCCAGCTGCCTATAGGCCGCTGTGCTGCTGTGCGCTGAGGGGTCTGCAAACATCTCAGGCCAAACCTCCTTCCGAACATGACCCTGACCTCAGTGGCTAAAATTCCTCTATTGGGGGCTCCTTTGGGTTTGGTTGTGCAAACTGGTGTTCTGGGTGGGCTCACAGGTTTCGAACGCCTCTGCTTTTCCACCAGACAAACCAGCAAGAGGCCTTTCTCTCTGTGCAAAGGGGTTGGGTCACAGGTCTCGAGCTCTGGTTGGAAGGAGACAGTCGGAAGGGCCCTGGGAGTGGGAGGATCAGCCCAGGAGACTGGGAAAGGCAGGGCCACGGGGAGGAAGCGGGATTTGGAAAACAAATGTTTCCCACTGTGCCCTCCTGGAGACCTCTCTCCCCCTCTGGTGGTGTGAGTTCTGGCAGATAGAGGGTTTCCTAGGGAGTAACATGGATGGTAGCACTTTGTCATGTTGTGACAACTGGTGTGTGTGTGCGTGCGTGTGCACACGTGTGCGCGTGTGTATGTGTATGTGTATGTGTGTATGAGTGCATACAGACGCGTGCGTGTCTGCACTGTACACGCATGTGTTCCTGCACACGTACACGTGTGTACATGTGTGTGGGTGTTGTGCATGTGTATGTGTGCGCATGCGTGTGTGTGTGTGTGCGTGCCTGCACGTGCACCGCAGGCTGCAGGAGCTAAAGCTCTGGGCCCTCACTTGTCAGGAGGCCTCTCTATCTCCAGCCCAAGCTGAACTGCAGATATCTTAAAAAAAATAATTTTGCTAGCTGCCTGAAATGACCCCGAGCAGGTTACGAAGTATCTCTTGCTGAAAAATAACTGGGGCATTGTTGTGAGGATGAAATGAGACAGCTTCTCTGAGTGCCATTCACTGGGCCTGACATATTAATTTAAGTGTTTGATAAATACTATGTGCCTGCCACCAGCACCAATAAGAACCAGTACTCTAAATGTTTCTCTCTTCTCTCTGCAGCCGAAGAATACGTCCTTTCATGGGCGTCGTCATGGCTGCTTGCCCCTGGATGACAACAGCAAGCTCATGGCAGGCTTTCGTTCCTAACCCCTTTCAGCCACCAACTTCCTTTCAGATGCAACAGAAGCTGAGGCCAGCAGGCGGGTGAAGCTGGCAGGCCTCCTGCTTTGCCCCCAGCTTCCTTTCCTGGGCAGAAGGGGAGTGGGACCAGCAGGAGGGAGCCCTTGGCCATGACCAGAGCTCTGCATCTGGAGAGAGAGAGGATCTGGGGAAGACCCGTGCACTTAACCCGTCTCCCAGGCAGCGGTCCCCCAGCCCTGAGTCTGCAGAGGGTTCATTCTGCAGCGGGGCAGCCCAGACAGCAGAGCTGCCCTGTTCCCTTTCAGCCTGCGGCTGCCATAGCACCTGACACAGGGCAGCCAACGGTGGACCTTTCACTACTCTTGGGATTGCAAAAGTGTCCCCTGAGTGGGTCTGGACCCCAAGAGTATATAGAGCCATGAGTGAGCAAAGGAAAGGAACAGCCCGCCAGAAGGGATCTGGCCTGTGGAAAAGCAAGAATCAGCAGAGACATTCAACCACTTGAACCAAAAGTAATAAAAAGTAAAATTGAAGAGAATTATGGCATAAAAATACTTTGTGGAAACAAGAAACATGACTCTTGCATTTAAAATTTCAATTGATGAATTAAAGTAGAGGATGGTTGAGATCTGAATTAGTGGCCCAGAAGATTCAGTGAAAAGAAAAGTCTCAAAATGTAGAACAGGGCTTCCCTGGTGGCGCAGTGGTTAAGAATCTACCTGTCAATGAAGGGGACATGGGTTTCGAGCCCTTGTCCGGGAAGATCCTACATGCCTCGGAGCAACGAAACTTGTGTGCCACAACTACTGAGCCTGCACTCTAGAGCCCGTGAGCCAAAAGTACTGAAGCCCGCGCGCCTAGAGCCCGTGCTCCGCAACAAGAGAAGCCACCACAATGAGAAGCCCGCGCACCGCAACTAAGAGTAGCCCCCACTCGCCGCAACTAGGGAAAGCCCACGTGCAGCAATGAAGACCCAACGCAGCCAAAAAAATGTAGAACAAAATTACAAACAGATGGAAATATTAAAGGAACAGATAACATACTTGAAAGTTAGATCCAGAAGACCTTACATGTGGATAGCAAAATTCCCAGAAAGGTAAAAGAACCACGTAGAGGAGAAGCAATAATTTAAAAAAAAATAATAATAATAAATTTGTGCTAAAAAAAAGACTTGAGCGCTCAAAGTGAATAAATTTACCAGATCCCAGTCTGGATTAATAAAACAGCCACTTAAGGAATATCCTAGTAAAATTTCTGAATTCCAAGAGAAAAGAAAAAATCTTTCATACTCTGGACTAAAAGGAAAAGAATCAGCAAGGCACTGGATTTGTCTTCTAGAACACTGAAAGCTAGAAATGGTGGAATAACATTTAAAACTACTGAGAGAAAAGCAGCCAAGATTACTGTACAACTATTAGGGTAAAAGACAAATATTCAACATTGTGCAAAGATTCAGAGAATAAATCATAATCTACTTCCATTTGATGAAAATATTATACTTGAGGACTCTAATCAAACTACAAATAAAGCAGAAAAAAAGACCTGAAGATTGGAGTGATGGGCAATGAGCTTTGCAGTGTGTGTGTTGTGATATATGTAAAATGATAGCGTGGTCAGGAATGTGTAACGTAAGTGCTAGATAAGGATCTTGGAATAGAAACGATTCTACAAGCAAAACTCTAATAATAGCCGGGAACTAAAAGCACTCAACTACCTGATCGTGCAGTGGCCTGTGTGATCCATCTGGGTCCAGGAACCTGCAGGGTAGTTGTAACGTTCTCAAGCTTCCTTCTTAATGAGGTAATGGAGTGCCATGGTGGAGAGAGATCGTTTGCTCTGTGTTTAGTTTTTACGTACAGTGGTAGAGAAATATTTGTCCCTGTGTACCAGGTGTAGGATGGTATCCACTAGGAAAATGGAAAATTATGGTAGAACTTTGCATTTCTCAAGTCAGCTAAGGACTAACAAAAATCCACACCTACCCCTTGCCTCATCCCCACTCCCCAGCCCCACCTCCTGGAAGGTCTCCATTTCCTTGGCTAAGGATACAGAAACTTGAAGAGACCACACAGAACTAGAAAAGTTGTGTGTTTTGGTGGAGCTGGAATCCTGGATCTGAGAGGCTTAACTCTGTTATGCTTCACAGACGTATATTTTTAGGACTTGCATTTCTGTTCAGGGAGAATTTATACAAACAACCCTAATACTTCCATTTCAGGAGTGAACACAGACATGCAGATCTGCTGGTTCTTGAGCCCAATTCAGAGCCATCAAGGCCTCGTCTCTGGAGCTGGAGTGGGAGTCAGAGTCAGTATCCAGGCACCCTGAGTGGCCCCTCGGCATCCATCTTTCCGGTAGGAAAGCAGCTTGCCTGTAAATCTCCTAACTAACAAGAAGGAAAAGGGAGACGGGAAGGAGAATGTGATCACATCAGCAAACTCAAGAAAAAGAGAAGAAACAACAGTATAAAATAAATAGTAAACAAAGTAGTACGGAAGGTTTAAAATCTATAATCTTTGTTACACTAAGTGTGCATAGGCTGAGTTCCCTATTATATTAAAATACAGAAATCGTAACCTATATGTTGTTTATAAGAAGCACACTTAAACCAATCAAGATAGGATGAAAATGAAGGAATAGGCAAAGTGATCCAGGCAAATACAGGGAGGAAAACACCCAGAAGTGGCAATATTAACCTTAGACAAAGTAGTGTTTAAGATTACTAATACAAAACAAAATAGAAAGAGGCCTTATAATAAAGGCAGACTTTATGAAAAAAATATAATCAGTATAAATCTGTATTCACCAAACAACACAACAGCTAAACGTATAAAGCAAAAATGATTAGGAATGCAAAGAGAATGTTGTAAAAGTGTGATTGTAGTTGAAGATTTAAGAAATAAACTTCTTTTTAAGGAAATTTCCACACATACATAGAAGAGGAGAGAATTACACTATGTTATAAAAGTGTTATGACTCCTGTGTTTTCATCACCCAGCTTTAAAAATTATCAACATGGTGCCAATTATGATAGGAGATTTTAATGTATCAATCTCAGAATTGCCAACCTATTAGATAAAAAGGCTTGTAAAAACAGAAATTGAACAAGATAATCAACAAATACTGTTTAATAGATATGCAGTTTTATATACAGAGAACTTTGCATTCCAGAAATACACTAGTCCCCCTTTATCTGTGAGGGATACATTCCAAGACCCACAGTGGATGGCTGAAACCATGGACGGTGCCAAACCCTATATATGCTATGTTTTCTCCTATACATACATACATACCTATGATACAGTTTAATTTATAAATTAGGTACAGTAAGAGATTAATAACAATAACCAGTAGTAAAATAGAAAAATTATAACAATATAATAAAAGTTATGTAAATGTGGTCCCTCATTCTCAAAATGCCTTACTGTACACATTTAATGTCTTTTCCATCTTAACTAAGCACTTATCACACACTGTGGCTGTAACTTTTGCAGTTTGAGTTTCAGCAGCAAAACTAGCATGAATTTGTTTTTTCTTCTTCACAATTTCATCGATAGAAGATTCATTATCTTAGCAACCTCAGCATATGATTTTATTTCCTTATGAAGTCAAGAACTTTTGCCTTTTCACTTACTGAGGCATTTGCAGCTTCTCTTCGGCATTTCGCATTGCCAGCATCACTCCTCTTGCGTTTTGGGGTCAATATTAAGTAGAATAAGGGTTATTAGAATACAAACTTTTTGATACCATGACAGTCAGTCTGATAATTGAGTCAGCTAATGACCAAGAAACAGACATTTCTTCAAAGAAGAAATACAAATGGTCAATAAGTGCATGAAAAACATGCCCAGTATCATTAGTCACTAGGGAAATGCAAATCAACCAACAAAAAGCTACCACTTCATACCCACTAGGCTGGCTGTAAGAGTGTAAGCAAAGATGTGGAGAAATGAGAATCCTTTGCTGGTGGGAAGATAATAAAATGGTGCAGCTGCCCTGGAAAATGTGTCAGTTCCTCAAAAATGTGAACATAGAATACGATCCAGCAATTCCCTCTTGGGTATATACTCAGCAGAGTTGAAAACTTATATTCATACAAAAAGTTGTGTACAAGTATTTATAGTCACATTGTTTGTAATACCAAAAAATGGAGCAACAACCCAAATATCCATCATCTGAAGAATGGAAAAATAAAATGTAGTGTATCCATACAATGGGATGTTATTCAGCCACAAAAACGGATGGAATTCTGATACGTGCCACATACAACATGGATGAACCTTGAATACATTATGCTAAGTGAAAGAAGCCAGTCCTGTAAGACCACATAGTGTATGATTCCATTTATGTGAAATGTCCAGAATAGACAAATCCATAGAGACAGAAAGTAGATAAATTGTTGCTGTGGGCTGGGAAGAGGGGGATGTGGAGTGAATGCTACTGGCTATGGAGTTTCTTTTTGAAAAATGATAAAAATCTTCCATTCACAGGGGTGATATTTGCACAACATTGTGAATATATTATCAACCACTTAATTATATACTTTAAATGGTGAATTTTATGGTATGTGAGCTACATATATCTCAATAAAAGTTAAATATATGTATATTTCACATATAGATATTTATGGAAAAGATCGATGACAGAGAAAACCTTAATTTTAAAAAGCAGAAAGTTTACTGGCTACGTTATCTGATCATAGCAATTCAATTAGGTAGATAAGAGATAATAAAAGTACACGTTACAAAGATGGCCAAAATGATATTTAAAACTTGAAAGTTAAGAAACACTCTCCACCATTATGATCCAATAATACGAAGTGCTGGTGAGGATGTGGAGCTACTGGAATGCTCATACATTGCTGGTGGGAATGCAAAATAGTACAGACACTGGGGAAAGCTGTTTGACCGTTTGTATAAAGTTAAACACAAACCTACCATGTGACCCAGCAATCCCGCTTCTGGATACTCACCTAAGTAAAACAAAAATCTATGTTCACACAAAAACCTCTGCGGGGATATTTTTAGCAGCTTTATTGATAATTGCTGAGACCTGAAAACAACCCAAATGTCCGTCAGCAGCTGCCTAGATAAACTGGTACATGCATACAATGGGAAACTGCTTGGCAATTAAAAGAAATGAACTATTGACACATGCAGCAGTGTACATGAATCTCAAATGTATCATGTTAAGTGAGAGAAGCCAGACTCAAAAGGTTCAAATTCTAGGATTCCATTTATATGATGTTCTAGAAAAGGAAAAACTACAGGGATGGAGAACAGATCAGTGATGGCCAGGGTCTAAGACTTGGTGGAGAGTTTGACTGCAAAGTGGTAACACAGAGGAATAACGTGGCGGGCAGGGGAAGTGTGATGGACCTGTTAGTATCTCCATTGTTGTGGTTGTGGGATGGCATTTGTCAGAATGTATAGAACTGTAATTAAAAAGAGTCAATTTTACTGAATGTAAATTTGAAAAGAAAGAAAGAAAAATATCCTTCAAAATAATGCTTGGAACCAAAGAACAAAACAAACCCCACCAAAAATCAAAATTAAATTTTCTTTAACACTCTGTGCCAAAATATACAGGGTGTAGTTAAAGCTATATTCCAAAGAAAAGTTATAGCCTTAAATCCCTTCATAATTAAAGAATAAAAATATAAAATAACTTAGCAGTCGTTTTTAAAAATTAAAAAAGAAAAATAAGATTAAAAGAAAGTACAAGAATTAAAAACATTAATGCTGAAATCAGTGAAATAAAAAACCAAAGTATTTTTACAAGAACAAATAAATCCTAGAGTTATTTGAATAACTCAATATGGAAAAAGCCCTCTGAGCCTGATTACAAGTTGAAAAAGGAAAAAGGAGACAGAGCCACAGCTACATAGATATTAAAATAATTTTAAGAGACTATCACTTGCAATTCTTTGACAAAACTTGAAAACTTAGAGGTAATGGATGATTTCTTAGAAAAAGTACAATTGTCAAAATTGATGAAAGAATAATAGGACAATTACTGTAGAAAAAAGTGAAATGTTGTTTGAGAATCTGCCATTAACACAATGTCACAGTTGAGTTCTATCTAATCTTTAAAGAACTGTTCATTCCAAGGTTATTTAAACTATTCCAGGCCATAAAAATAGTTCATTCATTCATTTATGAGTCCTGCATCATTTACATCAAAACTTGAAAGACAAATCAAATAATGAAGTTATAAATCAATCTCCCCTATAAATAGAGATGCAAAAAATTCTAAGTAAAATATTAGCAAACTGACTCAAGCAACATATCAAAAATTGATAAATTCTGATTAGGAATGCAAGGAACTATCAGGAAATCTATTGATATAATTCAATCACAAATTCAGAATATCAATAAAATCCTTATCTACAATCATACCAACAGATGCAGAAGAGTCATTTGCTAATAATCAGCATTTATTTTTTTTAAAAAAACTAAAAGAGGCATAGAATGAAAGGAAATGACTTGTGCATAATTATACCAGATTCGCTGGAGTGAAGAACAAAAAACAAAACTAAGAAAAAAGCTGTGTCTATTACTGATAATATCTTACACTCTCATGGCTCTTCATTCTTGTCAAAACACTTTCAGAAACATCGTCCCACTGTTCTCACAACTCTGTGAAGCCCGAGTTTGAGAACAAACTTCAACGGTGCTGGGCTTCATTTTTCATGTTTGGAAAAGAGGACTTGACCTAAGGGATGCCTGAGACCCACGTGGTGATGGACCCACTTCTGGCTGAAGTCGCCAAGTCAGAGCAGCAGAGGACGCAGAGACCCGCGGTTTCCAGCCCCACTTCCTTCCCTGTGCCTCGTGGAGAAACCAGGGCCTGAGTCCTCCTCATTCCAGGCAAGTACAGGCTCTGGAGCCCCAGCTGTGGGGCTATGTTTTTGTTGCCATTTTGGAAGAAGAAAATTAAGAAAAACCGTCCTGTTTAGGGTTTGCCCTTTTGGGGTGGGGGAGAATGAATTTTCATTTTCTTGTAATTTCAAACATGCAAAAATGTTGGAAGCATAGCACAAAGAACCCTGTTATGCCCCTTCTCAGATGCACCAATTATTTACATTTTGCTCAATTTGGTTTATCTGAGCAACAAATTACTCTCTTACTCTATTTATGTAAACATTCTTCTTCCTGAACTGATTGAGAATAAGTTGCTGATCCTGTGCCCCTTTTGCCCCTAAATACTTGAGTGTGTTCTGTTGCATAACCACAGGGCAATCAGAAGCAAGAGACGTTTATAAACCACCACTAGCTAATAACAACCCCGATGTACATTTCATATTTTTCTTATCTGGAATCGAAGCCCAGATCATGCAGTATCATTTCTCTTCCGTCTATTTCAATGTGGAGACATTTCTCAATATTTCATTGTCCTTTGTGAGCTTATGGAAGAGCAGGAGGCAGTTCTGTAGAATTTCTCCGAAAAGGAGAGAAGCATCCCCGACACCCAGGCACTGGCAGAGCCCGCCAGTTGGGCCGTGGTGCTGCTCTGAGCAGCCTGCATCCACAGGAAGAGATCAGTGTTCTGCTGAAGCCCAGCGATATCACAGCACCCCAGGGCCACCCTGTGACCATGCTGGATCATGACAAAAACAAAACCACCTCCTGATCATGTCTCAACACAGAGAAAACACGACCATTGCCAAAGCTGCAAAGTACCAGACACCCGCTCTGGCTAATAAGTGACAGCTGCTCTAGCCTGCCCTCCCCATAGACAGGATTAGGAAGTCTGGGCATAGCTTACCCCTGTGTCTCAACAGTAACCAACCCAGAAGCAAAGCCCATGCCCTTAAACCCTCCTCCATACCACCTGTCCCAAATCCCATAGGTCCTCCTAACACGCTTTGATAGGACGAAGAATAAGGCCGGCTTGTCCAAACGCAGGGATGCTGCTGGCCATCTTTGATTGATCCTCCCAACTGGGGCTGGTTTGGGGTTTCCTTGTGATTAGACAAAGAAGCTGACACATCTAGGATGGACACTGAGTGAATTTTAGAACATAACTTGGCCTGGGTGGCTTTTCAACAACCAGTTGAATACATTTTCCTTAAACGTGATCTGAGAGATCACGGGGTCCCAGTGGTGGGCCA
Source organism: Neophocaena asiaeorientalis asiaeorientalis (assembly GCF_003031525.2). Lineage (NCBI taxonomy): Eukaryota > Metazoa > Chordata > Mammalia > Artiodactyla > Phocoenidae > Neophocaena > Neophocaena asiaeorientalis. Next base: position 349,099 of record NW_020172994.1, on the reverse strand, counting down.
GAGGGGCCCTGCAGTCACTTTGGCCATCCTCAGACAATTCTCCAAATTATTGTGGAGTATCTTTGTTGTCCCTGAAAGTAAGGATGCTTTCCTGGACGGGTAGTAGAAATGACAGTTCCTCGGTTGGAACTGGCTCCTTTTCTCTGAAATGCTTGTTCATATCCTTTGCCTATTTTCTACTGGGTTGTGTTTTCTTACTTACTGATTTCTAGGAGGTCTTTATGTATATTTGATAGTAATCTTTCATCAATGATATTTATGGCAATACCTTCTTCCAGTTTGTAATTTGTCTTTTCACTTTCTTTAGGGTGTCTTTGTTTGTTATTTTAATTGTGTTTTTTTTTTACTTTTTATCATGGAAAATTTCAAACACGTAAGAGTCGAAAGTATAATATAATGAATCCCCAGATACCTGGGTTTTAACAATACACCAGTTTTTAACAATTATCAATGAGTGACTGAAGGTATTTTTGTTTGTTTGTTTGTTTTTGGTTTTTTGGGGTTTTTTGGTTTTTTTGCGGTACGCGGGCCTCTCACTGTTGTGGCCTCTCCTGTCGTGGAGCACAGGCTCTGGACACGCAGGCTTAGCGGCCATGGCTCACGGGCCCAGCCGCTCCGCGGCATGTGGGATCTTCCCGGACCGGGACACGAACCCGTGTCCCCTGCATTGGCAGGCAGACTCTCAACCACTGTGCCACCAGGGAAGCCCTGAAGGTATTTTTGATGAAAAAAGTTATTAATTTTAGGTAGTCAAGTTTCTCGGTATTTTATCATTAGAGATTCTTTGGTCTTATTTATTTTTAAAACAAATAAGTATCTTTTGGGATAATTTTAGATTTATGGAAGAGTTGCAAGGATGGTAGGTGCAGAGTTCCCGTCTCCCCTGACCAGTTTCCATTTTCCCTAACGTTATCCTACATTACCATGGGACATTGTTAAAATTAAGACACCAACACTGGTGCATTACTATTAACTAAACACCGGACTCTGGATTTTGCTGATTTTTCCATTCACAGCCTTTTCTGTTCTAGGACCTCACGCAGGAAACCACAGTGCATCTGTTTGTCACATCTCTTAATCTGCTCCAGGACCCTTTCTCCGGCTTTCTTTACTTTTCATGCCCTGACACTTCTGAGGAGTAGTGGTCAAGTATTTTGTAGACAAGGCCTTATTTAAAAATTAGTCCTGGGCTTCCCTGGTGGCGCAGTGGTTGAGAGTCTGCCTGCCGATGCAGGGGACACGGGTTCGTGCCCCGGTCTGGGAAGATCCCACATGCCGCGGAGCGGCTGGGCCCGTGAGCCATGGCCGCTGAGCCTGCGCGTCCGGAGCCTGTGCTCCGCAACGGGAGAGGCCACAACAGTGAGAGGCCCTCATACCACACACACACACAAAATAAATAAATAAAAACAAACAAATAAATAAAAATTAGTCCTTACTTGCAGGCTAGAAGAAGTCACCTATGTTTTCTTCTAAAAGTTAAAATTTTTTCTCTTGACATTCAAGTTCTTAATCTATTCAGGATTTACTTGTATAATGAGGATCCACGTTCATTTCTTTTTCCATAGAGATAACCTATTTTTTGTCATTGAGCAGTTTCTCTTTTCCCCAAGGATGTGCCATGACCCCTAGGGCATATTTTAATGTTCCTCTTTTGCATGGTTCTGTTTCAGGCTATTTCATTCCATTGGTCACTTTGCCTGTCTGCCAATAACGCAGTTGCCTTAATTACTCTAGCTTTATCCTGAGTCTTTGTGTTTGGCAGAGGTAGTCTTTTCTCTTTCATCTTCTTCTTCTGAAGTGTCTTGGATAGTCTTTGCTCTTCCTCGTACATTTGTCATGTTTCATAAAAATGAACACACACGTTCTATTGTGAACTTTGATGGGAGTTGCATTAACGCTATAGATCATTATGTGAATTATGACACTTTTAGGTTAAACTTTCCTGCCCATCAACATAAAATATCATTCCCTTTATTTGGGTCTTCTTTAATGTTTTTCAATAAAGGTATACAACTTACTGTGTGTATAGGGCTTGCATATTTTTTATTAGATTTATTTCTAGGTTCATTAAGGTTTTTGTTACTATTAAATGGTGTCTTCTTAAAATGAAATTTTCTAATTGGTTGTTGCTAGTGAGTAGAATAAAACTGTCTTTTATATGTTTATATATGTCATCTTGCCAAACTCTCTTTCCTTTTTATATCTAGGAATTCATTTGTTAATTCCCTTTAGTTTCCTATGAAGACAATCATATCATCATAAAATATTATAATTTTATTTCCTCCCTTTCAGTCCTTATGACTTGAATTTCTTTTTCTTGTCTTGTGCTGGCTGGGACATGTTGAATGGACATGGTAATAGTGGACATTGTTGCCTTCTTTCTGACTTTATAGGACACTATTCCTACTGTTTTTTTTAAATCAGAGTTATACTTGCCTCATGAAATGAATTGAGGAATAAACTTTTTTCTTTATTCTAGATATGTCTTTATAAAATTAAAATAATCTATTCCTCAAATAGGTTGACTTGCCTGTAAGACAAACTGTGCTTGGTGTTTTCTTTAATGGGAAAGAGCCCATTTCTGACATACATCATGTTTAGAAAGTCACTAATTTTTCAAATGAAAACCTACTTATGACATTTATTTTTCCAGTAAAAAAGACTCTCCTTATCTATCTATCTATCTGTCTGCCTATCTATCTATCTGTCAATCATGAAACCTTTGTAGTAGCTGACTCTGCTGTGTGGCTTTTGGGTTAAATATTAGCTGAACACTTTTGAAGGGCAAGTTTCTGATTAAAGAAACTGATTTCTCAAGTGCATTTTAAATAAACACACACATGCATTTACATCATATTGTTCTTACCAAAATACTTTTGAGAAAATGATAGTGTTTTAAAATAACTTAATTATCTGTGTGTGGATTGTTAAAAATCTCTTTTGTGATTCTAGGCTGACTTCTTTTTGCCACTACATTCATATCTCATCATGTCCCTCCTGACTTGCTGAAACATGATTACCTGGAAAGGAAGTTCTCCTAGGAACAGAGATGAGTTCTGTGAGAAAGAGGAAGACAGACAGGCGTCCATAGCAAGCCTGGGCGTGTTTCTTAGGTCTCCTTTAAGATTCAGTCCTTGAAGAACAGATTGAACTCTTGCTCCCAAAGATAAGATCAACTTTTCAGAGGAAATGTCAAAAATTTAAGAAATAAGAGCAAAGCTATTATTAATCATACCTTCACTCACATAGCTGTTTTGAAAGCCTCCAATGTGCAAGGTACCATAGTTGACACTAAGGATATGAGGAATAAATATGAAGCAGTTCTTGCCCCCAAGCAACTCACAGTCTAACAGTATTAAGTTGATAATTAAATATGCACAGGGTATTGTGGAAGGTGAAAGTGTGTGTTCAAAGACAGCTTCCGGGGGGAAATGATGCTCCAGAGTAGGAACTAAGCCTACAGATGGTCCACAGTAAAGAATCAACACTTTGTTTTCAGTAAACAATGAATGATGATTCTCTTCTACTACTAGGTCTGAGTTGAACTACCTAGCACCCCAATTGCCTTACTGAAGCCAGCAAAAAAGCCAGCCAGTATGTTTAAAAAACATAGTCTTCCTAAAAGCATCAAAGAACTAAACAGATAGTGAAGAGTTACAAGGACAGGATGCGGGATGAGATAGGAATCCAGGGAACGAAGTCCAGTATTGGGACTGCTTTTGCCTAGAGGACACTTGTTGACCCAAAAGAGGTGGGTGCATGGCTGGCAGCACAGGGATAGCCTTCCAGGGCTAGGAGGACAAGCAATGGACTCAGGGAGGTGCGGGGGTGTGGGCAGTCTTCAAGGGCTGCACCATAGGAATAAAGGAAAACCTGAAGTAACCATGATGTTAACTGCAGCCTACTTTCAAGTCCTTTGGATTGTCTAGAAAAAATCTCAACTGTTACAATACTGAGGTAATAATGATTGTTGGTGTGCCGAAGACCTTGGCAGAAACTTAAGAAAAGCATCTCTGGAGGGAAATAACACCTATGCTTGGTCACAGCTTATTTCTATAAACAATTGTAAAACTGCAATGATCAACGCAAGATCAAATATAACCCACTGCATGAGGCGCTGAGGCAAATAAATGAGAATCAGCACAAACAACAGACACTAGGAATAGACTCAGAGATACTCTAAGATGCAGTTAACTAGACAGAAACTGTAAGATCACAATACCTGTTATGTTCATGGAGATAAGCCGAACTTTAAAATTTTAGCAAAATATTATTTTTAAAAAGTGACATTGCATGTGTGAAAAAGAACTGCATCTGTCTGGATCCAGACAGAAAGTCAACCCCAGATAGGCTGTGCACTAAATGTGAAAGGTAAAACAATGAAACTTTTAGAAGATAAATAACATAGAAGAATATTTTCCTGACCTTGCATTAACCCTATTTTTGTTTTTAAAAAAGATCAATACATTTGCCTACATTAAAATTAGGAACTTCTGTTCATGAAAAGACACTAGAGGGAGAATAGAAAGGCCAGCACAGACTGGGAAAAAAATGCTTGCAGCCTGTCTAGCTGACAAAGCAGCTTCTATCTAGAATATTTAAAAATGTGCTGCCAATCCATAAGAAAAGGACAGATAACCCAGCAGAAAAATTGGCAAGAGAATGAACTTTACAAAAACAGAAATCCAGAGGGTTAATAAACATATGAGAGGATGCTCAATCACTTTGGTAATCAAGGAAATTAAAATTAAAATCACAATAATATACCACTACCCACCTACAGAATGTCTAAAATTTTAGAAACTGACTTCCAGGATGTGAGGCTACTGAAAAATGCATGCATTACTGGTGGCAGTAAATTAGAGCAATCACTTTAGGAAACTGATGGCTGTCTCCTAAAATTGAAAATACATATACATACCCTGTGACCCAGCAATTCTACTCCTACCTTTATACCCCCTACATATGCTCCTAGGAATTAACAGAGATGTGTCCGAATGTGCACAGTGGCATTGTTTCAAATAGCCCAAGATTGGAAAGAACCCAGGTGTCCATCAACAGCAGAATGGGTAGGTAGGTGGTGTATTCGCGTACAAAATGCAAAGAGTTGTTTTCACTGGAAGCCATGATGACAACGTGGATGGAGGGGCTCAGGTAGCCGCGAAGTGATGTGGAAGAGCAGACCCCGAGCTACCGAAGAGTGAACGTGCCCCCGGAGACGCCCCCAGACCTGCAGTCCTGTCTGCTTCCACCCCCCCACCCCTTCTCCTTCTTGCAGTAAACGGGGCGTTTCTTTCGCCATCTGCCCCATGCTCTGGATCCCTCTTTTTAAAAAATATTTATTTATTTATTTTTGGCTACGTTGGGTCTTTGTTGCTGCGCACGGGATTTCTCTAGTTGCGGCAAGCAGGGGCTACTCTTCCTTGCGGTGCGCGGGCTTCTCATTGCGGTGGCTTCTCTTGTTGCGGAGCACGGGCTCTAGGTGCATGGGCTTCAGTAGTTGTGGCAAGTGGGCTCAGTAGTCGTGGCTCGTGGGCTTCAGTAGTCGTGGCTTCTGTGCTCTAGAGCGCAGGCTCAGTAGTTGTGGCACACGGGCTTAGTTGCTCTGCGGCATGTGGGATCTTCCTGGACCAGGGTGTGAACCTGTGTCCCCTGCACTGGCAGGCAGATTCTTAACCACTGCGCTGCTAGGGAAGAACCACACCACGCACACTTCTGAATCTTTAACTCTTCCTCCTGATGGAGCCCCCTCCTCTCCCAGTCTCCTTACCTCGGCAGCCCTGTGTCACTGTTGCCTCCCTGCTGAAGTGTATGCTCCCTGTGGGCAAGGCACCCATCTGCCTGGACCACCCCCTGTGGCGGGGGTTCGGAGGGCCTGGCCACACCGAGGAGGCTCCGTGACCTGTGTCTGAGGGCTGCACGGTCCCACCGCTGCCTCGACTGGCAACGGGATGCTTCGCAGGGCCCTTCCTCTTTTCTGGGTTCCCATCTCTTTGCCTGTGAATGAGCTCTCGTCCAGAGCTCCATGGCCCTCTGATCTTGGCACTGGGCCCTAGGACCTGTGACCTGGAGTGCTGTGAAGTGGATGGAGAGGGGAATTGTCTCCCCCACCTTGTTCCTCCACCTAGTTCTCAGAGGAGGTGCTGGGATGCGAAGAAGCAGGCAGGGGGGAGTCAGCTCAGTTAAACTGTGTGCCAGGGTCTGTGATAGGCTTCCCATATTTCCCCCTGTATTTTATTTATTTGTTTATTTATTTATCTATTTATTTATGCAGGTCAGGAAGTATATTAGTTTGCTGGGGCTGCCTTAACCAAATACAGAGACTGGGCAGCTTAAACAATAGAAATGTACTGTCTTTCTGTTCTTTAGGTGGGAAGTCTGAGATCAAGGTGCCAGTAGGGTTGGTTCCTCCTGAGGCTGTGAGGGAGAATCTGCTCCAGACCTCATTCCCTGGCTTGTGGACGGTCATCTTCATTCACGGTCTCCCCATCATCTTCCCTTTGTGTGTGTCTGTCTATGTGTCCAAATTTCCCTTTTTTATAAGAACACAGTCATATGGGATTGGGACCCACCTAATGGTCTCATTTAAACTTGATTGCTTCTTTTTTTAATTAATTTTTATTGCAGTATAGTTGCTTTACAATGTTGTGTTAGCTTCTACTGCAAAATGAATCAGCCATATATATACATAAATCCTCTCTTTTTTGGATTGCCTTCCCATTTAGGTCACCACAGTGCATTAAGTAGAATTCCCTGTGCTATACAGTAGGTTCTCATTAGTTGTCTATTTTATACATAGTATCAATAGGGTATATATGTCAATCCCAATCTCCCAATTCCTCCCACCGCCCACTGTATATTTTTTAAAGTTTTATTTTTTAAATATTTATTTATTTATTTATGGTCGTGCCATGCAGGCTTGCGGGATCTCAGTGCCCCGACCAGGGATCCAACCCATGTCCCCTGCAGTGGAAGCACGGAATCTTAACCACTGGACTGCCAGGGAAGTCCCCCACCCTCTATTTTAAAAATAATTTAATTCTCAAATCAACTCCCTGAGGTGGTTTTTACAGGAGAGTGAGCTGAGTTTTAGAAAAGGTGAGTCTGGTCCCCGCCTTCCCCTCGCCCGGCTGCCTCGGTGGGACATGTGCCGGGACCAGCATCAGCCTCTATCCCTAGTCTGAACCTGGCTTCTACTTCCTGAGGCTCTGAGGCCTTGAGCAGGTGGCTGAGCCTCTCTGAGCCTCAGTGTAAGTTAGGGAACTGGGTAGGACGCCCCCCCACACCCCGCTGGCTGGCGTCAACAGGCCCGGGGGAGCTGAGGGGCAGGGTTGGGGGCTGGGAGTTGGGGTGCATGGCAGTCTCTGCCATGTCCCGTGGCCAAGTTCGAGGGGAGCTGGAACAGGGAGGGCCTCCGGGGCAGGCGGGCTGGAGGGAGGGTCCCTCACCTGTGCTGGGCCTCGGGGAAGATGGGAGTCCGGGGGTCTGCAGTACCTTTCCTAACCCCTGAGTGGCCACCACAGGACATATAATGTAGGACATTCCTACAGGGCACTGGACACTCCAGAATCCCCCTCCTCTGACCCTCAGGTCCATTTCTATCACCTTTTCTAGTTCCACCTCAGGCACACCTGTCTCTTGAGTTCAGAAGAGGCTGGAATCTTCCCAAGGTCTCTGTCACCTGTCTCTCCTCTCACGGCCTCTCAGCTGTCATCTCTTTACCGACTGTTGCTGTCACCTCCTTACCGTCTCCTTCCTTCTTATCTCCTCACATTGTCCTCTCAGCCGCTACAGATCAAAATCCTGCTCAGTCTTCAAAGCCATCTCTGCTGATCTCTTCAATCCGAGCTGAAAGCTGAAAGCCGAAAACTCCGTTAGAAATCTTCCGATGCCCCTTTTCCGCGGTGCGGGAGCCATCTGTGTTCTGTCATTCTGTGGGTTTCTCTGTTTGCACACAGTTGATGGGGAACTCCTTGAGGGCTTTGTCCGTGTCGCCCCTCAGCCTGGCCTCCGACCTGCCTGAGGGAGCAGCACATGAGCGACCACAGAGCTGGTCATTCCTTCCGTGTCTGGATGCCCCTCCACTGCCGAGCAGCCTTCAACTGCATTGAAGCATCCCTTCCTGCCCTTTCCTGCTTCTTCTCAATGTTTCTACTAATCACTCCCCTCTTTTCTTCTCACGGCCCAGTGCCCCTCATACAGAGCCGGGGCTCCGGCCAGGAGGCTGCGGAGGTGGCCAAGTGCCATCTTGGCAGCTTCCAAGCTTCTCCCACTGCCCTGCAGTTCCCCGGGCCTGCAGGTGGGCACCTGGAGGCGTTCAGACTTCTCATCTGGAAGGTGTTCACTCTTACCAGTGGGGCGCCCCAAACTGCTTTCTCTCCTGTGCTTTAGAGAAGACCTTGCGGACCTTCTCTCTTCTCCTGTTTGGTCCTTCATTTCTCCAGGCAGAAGGTGCCATCTGGAGGGGACAAGGACACATCTTGGTCCCTGGGAAACTGCACAGGCGGCGGAGCCCAGAACGCTGACCTCTCTGCTCAGGTTGCGGGTATCAGCAGCTCGCTTCCTCACTGCCTCCAACCCGATGTTGAAAGAGAAATGCTCCACTAGAAAGAGTTGCCTTGAGGCTGAGTTATGGGAGCTTTCTGGCAGTGCCAGGCTGGCCTGTGGTCACTGCAGGCTCCTACAAGAAGTAAAAGTTGACGGTAAGGAGAGTAAGACAAGGAAGCATGTTTCTTATTCCAGGAGGGGATGGGAGGGTATCTAATGGCTGCAGGGCATTCGTGAAAATGTCTGGATTCTCATCGCGGTTCGTGGGGTTGGGGTCTGACTCCAAACATCTCCCAAGGCCTCGTCCCTGGTCCTGCTCTATTCAGGGTCTACCAGCATCTGTGAATCTTTGCTCCTTGACAGAAGGAGGAAGCCTAAACTCAGGGCATCAGCCTCTGTCCCAGGCCAGAGGTCACGACCTTAACAGTAACTATGGTTTTGCCGATCCTTCCTAAGGGTCTTCTCACAGGTTTGACCCTATTTACCCCACTGAACCCCAGGCCTGCCTGATTCTCCTTTATTTCACAAACCTTCTTGGCTCTGAACTTGGTTTCCCCAGTGAATGCTCATTTCAACTCAACAAACATTCCTTGAGCTTCCAAGAGAGCTGCAGTCTCTGCCTTCAAGGAACTTTTAACTTTGTAGGGAAAATAAGACACTTCCACAAAAATCGAAATGTAGGTTGTGGTGTTTCAGCAGATGGAGAAGCAAAGTACTACTGGAGCTGAGAGGAGGTTAGTTCCAAATGAGTACGGGGAAAAAGAGGAAGGCAGGTCTGGGAAGGCTTCTTGGAAGAGGTGGCATTGAGCTGGGCTTGAAGGCTTCAGGAAGTCCAGATGGGTGGAGGAGGACATTGGGCAAAGGGAGGGTGTGCTTGGGGAATCACCAGCATTCCACTGTGGCTCAAGTACAAGTTGAGAGAGAAAGAGAGAGACAGAGAGACAGAGACAGAGAGAGATTATCAAAGGAAGGTTGAAATGATGTCATTGACGATCTTCAGGTCAAGCTTAGAAGCTTAAACTTTTGTAGAAGAGGGGAAACCAGAGAAGAATTTTGAATCAAGAAATGCCCAAGACTCATTCTGGAAGCCATTCTTTTCCCCAATCAGTCAGCATACCTACATCCGTAACCTCTTTAAGAATTCGTCCTTCTCTCTCCATCTGTAGGGTCACCACAGCCTCTGTTCACGCCACCATCTTCTCTCACCTGGATTGACACAGCACTGCCCTAACTAGTTTTCCAGTCTCCAGACTCCCCTCCACTATGTCCACTCCTAATGTATTCCTCCCCCAGCAGCCAACTTGGTCATTGTCAAAGTGCAAATCCAACTGTGCCCATTTCCTGCTTTGTGACTTGCGAGAGCTTCACGTTATCCTTGGGATAAAGCCAACATTCCTTTCATAGGACCCACCTGTCCCTTCCTGCCTCTTGCCATTCCTGTGGCCTTACTAACTGATCTCTAATTCTGCAATCCCTTTCTCCATGGGAATGCCTCCTCCACTCATCACCTGGCTTGACCCCATGGGTCTCTGGGTCAAGGTTCAGCTCCGGTGCCCCTCTCCTGGGGACCCGGCTCTGTCTCCCACCTTCTCTGGCCTCAGCTCCCTAGCTTCCTGTTGTTTTAACACATCGCACAGCGTTGAAATGGCCTGTTGATCTATTATTTTGCCCTGGTCTCTGATTTTTGATCGGATCTGTGTTGCCACAGAGCAGGTGCTTGGGGCTCAAAAAAAAAAAAAAGAAAGAAAAGTGTTCTCAGAAGGATGAGTAAGTGTTCACTTCCTCCCTAGACTGGCCTTTCCTGCCCACAAGCCCCACGCCCTCTGGACAAATTATTTGCTCTTGTTTTTCTTCTCTTCTTCTTCTCCTTGTCTTTGTGTCCAAAGAGGTAACTATAGTGCAGTAGGAAGAGGACACATAAAGTTGTTTACAAATAACACCTCTGTGAAAATTCTGGAGTGAAAGGCCCAACGGTTAGCAGTGGTGGCCTCTGAGGAGTAGGGCAGGAGATGATAGTGTATACTTTTCATTTTCTCTAATTTCTTAAATTGACCGTATTTTGTAATGGGAAATACTCTTGTTTTCCTTTTTTTTTTTTTTTTTAGTTAGAAAGACTGAAAGAGCTTGGTTTCAGGCAACTGTCTAAAACAAGAAAAGCAGAAAAAAACATATATTTATAAAATCTCTCTCGAAGGACATATAATAAATGGACAATGTCAATCACCTTCTTGGAGGGGAGCTAGGAGGCCAGGGCCTGGGGAGACAAACTTTTCACCGTATCCCTAAGTACCTTTTGGATGTTGAACCACGTGCAAAAAATAGTGTGATTACAAAGAACTGAGTTTGACTTTTAACCCTCAGGTAACCGAGGGAACCTCACTTTCCCCATCTGTGAAATGGAGAAAACAGATGCGACTTCACAGGGTGGCCGCAGGGAGTGGGTTGCACGGGCCGGGCTCTGGGGCGCCACCCAGAGGCGGGCTGGGGCCTCTGCCCTCCGATCAGCTAGTGCTACCTCCCTCTCACCCCTGCTTGTCCTCCAGATGAAGCTGTCAAGGCCGAACTGTGTCCGCCAACATGTCTCCCCGGGAGTTGCCTGCCTTGGCTCCCTGCCTGTTGGAAAACAGCTAATAGCATGGAGCAAAAGCCACCCTTGGAGGCTCTGGGCATCTCAAACAGCCAGACAGCTCTTTGTGTTTTCTCAGGTTCTCAGCTTGCCAGCTAGTTCCACACATCAGAAATATTTTGGGTCAGCACTGCAGTTTCAACCACACAGATGCGTTTTGTTTCATGACTACTTCCTTATAATAGCTCTGGGAAAAACTGCGCTGGGCCCCGTCCCAAACCACGTTCCTGGCATGGCCAGCTACATTCAAGATGGTGTCTTTGGGTAGAATCATAAAAGAAATCGAGATCTCCTGCAACTCACTAGGATTTGGTCTGGAAAAAAGGACTGTTTGGGTTGAGTTTCTAAAGGGCTGTCATCACCACGACCTTCAAGCTGTTTGAGGCAGGAAGAGGAGCTTAATGTGCTGTGTTTCTGCCTGTTCAGATATCCCTGCTTTTCTCTGCAGCCCTGTGGATGTTTTCCTCCTGTATGTGGGTATTTATTGAGTGTTGATGAGAAATGTGATGCTGAAGGAGGTGCTGTCTTTGTTGCCTGGGATAGGGCTGCCAGATTTGGCAAATAAAAATACAGGGCGCGGGTTAAATCAAAATTCCAGATAAACAATGAATCTTTTTTTTAGTATGTCTTGTGCAATATTTGGGACACGCTTACATAAAGATTTTTCATTGTTGTAGTCTAAGGATGTCCCATGTAATATTTGCATACTTATACTAAAAATTACTCATTGTTGATCTGAAATTCAGATTTAACTGGGTGTCCTGTATTCTATCTGACAAGCTTGCCTGTGAAGGACACAGACGAATCCTCCTTAGCTCCACAGGGGAGACAAGAGGCCTCTTGCTCACAGGCTGGTCCTATTCTTAAAAGCAGCCCTCCAGGTGGGAGGGAGGCTCAAGAGGGAGGGGATATATGTGTACATATAGCTGATTCACTTTGTTGTACAGCAGAAACGAACACACCATCGTAAAGCAATTATACTCCAATAAAGATGTGAAAATAAATAAATAAATAAAGCAGCCCTCCACCCTAGGCCACAGGCTCAGAACCCAAATGGGCCGGGCCCAGCGTGCTTGCTTGGTCCCCGCGCCCTCCTGAGCACTTCTCCTCCCCCTGCCTGGGATCCACATCCAGGATGGGATCCGCTCTCCTGGTTGCCATGACTCAGGCTCTCCCCAGATTTGTTCTGTCCTCTTTAGACAGATCCACCCATTGCCTTGGTGTGAGGATCCAGCTCGGGAGAGGAATCTAGTAGAAATGCTATCAGTCCAGAGGCCCGAGTTCCACTGAGACCCTGTATCTGAAGATGTGATTGGATTCCAGAGGCGGGTGCAGACGTGTGTCCGTGCTGAATTCCACCCAACACCATCTGCTGTGGGGCAGGGGGTGGCTGGGGTGCCTTTCCTGCTGTTTCATTCTGGTCCAGTAGGTGAATCGCCAGTAGAGTCTGGGCCGGAGTCCTCAGAGGGAACTGTGTCACCTGAGGAAATAGGATTCAGACTCACTTCTGAGTCACTTCATGATGCCAGATGCCCTGCTAGCTCCCAGAGACCTATACCCAATTGTGACTTTCTGCACAATTGTGACTTGGACTGCTTTCTGGCACGGCCCTGACCTTCCTTCCAATGAGAGGCCGTGTGAAAGGGGCCATCAAGCCCTGCTGGTCAGCACATGGCGTGCAAGATGCTGCTTGTGGCTTAGTGAGGCATAACAGGACACTCCACATCGTGTTAGCCAGAGGCCATGAAATACCACATCTGTGCTGGCTGCTGGGGCTGCTGAATGAGGTACCACACCATGTATTATCTCTCGGTTCTGGAGGCTGGAAGTCCAACTCCGGGTGCCAGAAGGGCCGGGCTTCCTCTGACACCAGCTGGGAGGCCTTCCCAGATTCTGGTGGTTGCTGGCCATCCTCGGTGTTCCTTGGCCTGCAGACCCATCACTCCAACCCTCCCCCTTCACTTGGTCCTCTCCCTGTGTCCTGTCACCAGATGCTGCCCATGACGTGTTTTTTAACACAAACTGCTAGTTGCTAATGGAAAAGTTGACACCAAAAATCTGGATTTGGGTAGGTAACAGTGACCAGTGTGCCATCTTTGCTAAGTGCAGGTGACTGTCTTGTCACACACACGAGTGTAAATGAATTCGTTGTACCCTTTTCTGAGAGTAAACACAGAGAAAGGTGGGGGACACGGCATGGGGCACTCGAGGTCGGAGGTGAGAGGGGACACCTCTATCTGGGGCGGGATGAGGGGAACCGAGCCCCTCAGCACCTGGGGGTGCTCCACGGGCGGAGTGGACCTCGGACCCTGCCAGCGCAGCCCCGGCAGTGACGCCGATGCTCAGAGCAGCGCCCTCACTCCTCGGCCTCTGCACCACCCTCAGTCCAGCCTCTCAAGGTCCCCTTCTTCTCTGGCACTTTCCTCGGGCAACAGAAAGGTTTTTCATGGGATATTTTGGAGTTTTTTTTAATCATCTGTACACGTTTTGGCTAAGGAGGTGTTTTCTGTGACTCCCAGCCATGCCTACTTCCATCTGGTTTCTCGTGGTTTCCGGGACAGTCCTCGCCCCTGACCCCGAGGCAATCGGAGCTCTGATTTTCAGGAATATTTTTCACCTGCACGATTCTGCACCCCTTAGAGCCTCTGCTGAGGAGAGTTCTACAAATGCCGTCCTCATTCATTTTTGTTTATACCGCACAGCAGGAGGCATCTGTCCACATCCTTGTTCCAAGGCAACACTGTAGCTAAAATTTCACTCCTTAGTTTACCCCCAATTTTGAATTTCTTGGTTGAGGACCATCACTTTCTTAATTTTAAAAAAATCTTCCACCACTGACACGTAGCATTTGGCTTTTTTAAGGGCTATTTTCGACAAAGCTACTAATCGATTTAAGTTTACTTAAAAAGGAGAAAAACGATTTAAGTACTATATATACACAAGCTAAAGGTTCTATCCCTGATGAGTTGGAACAATACGAATGCGCTGAGTTTCAGCTGCTGGGAGGTCAGCAAGGTGGGGTCCCTGGGAGTCAAGGTTCTGGGTCCACACTGGGTGAGATGCACCCACACGAGCCTATGAGGCACACATTGCTGTCTGTGTGCTGGAGAGGGGTGGTCAGAGCTCAGAGCCCAAGGAGCTTGTCCAAGGTCATTCAGCTACTATAGGGCAGAGCAAAACTCTGCACTTGGGCTCCCTCACAGCAGATCTGATTATTCACAGCCTCTGGCCTGGTGACCACCTGCCTCACGCCTCCCACTCAGGGGAGTCTGGAAGGGAACACCCTCCTATAGAGGGTGGGAAGCAGGGTGGGGAGGGAGTTAAGAAGACACACCTTTCACTCTATTTGTTTGTGGATTATTCAACTTTGATCCAGGGCCAATTTATTACCTTGGTAATTCTTAAAAAGCAAGAAAAATCGATTGATCCATCCATACAAATAAATATTTGAAGCCTAAGAGAAAATGAAAGAAATGGAGGCTTAGCAAAACTGCATTATTCCACGTCATTGATTTTTATAATCTTTTTTTTTTTTTTTTTTGGCTGCATTGGGTCTTCGTTGCTGCGCGCGGGCTTTCTCTGGTTGCGGCGAGCTGGGGTTACTCTTCGTTGCGCTGTGCAGGCTTCTCCTTGCAGTGGCTTCTCTTGTTGCGGAGCACGGGCTCTAGGCATGCGGGCCCAGTAGTTGTGGCTCCCAGGCTCTAGAGCACAGGCTCAGTAGTTGTGGCTCATGGGCTTAGTTGCTCTGCGACATGTGGAATCTTCCTGTACGGGGGCTCAAACCCGTGTTCCCTGCATCGGCAGACGGATTCTTAACCACTGTGCCACCCGGGAAGTCCTATAACCTTTTGAGAATAGTTGTAAATCAATGGATGTTGAGAGTCTGTGGTGTTGGCTTGGCTGCCATCATCTTGTTGGAACAGAATTCAGTTCTGGATTTTGTCTCCTGTGTATCACTGCTGACCTTACGAATTTTGGGGGTGTATTTTGTAAATTTGCATACCCGAAGGATGGCAAGCCCCTTCAGAACACAAACTACGTTCACACTGCACCTTTATCATCTGTCCTCTGGGGCATCTTGGGCAAAGTGCGTAAACATTCTCATCCTGGGTCTGAGAACAATAGATCTTTTCTTGCTCAGAAAACTAAACAACTGGAAAACAGTTAAGACATAAAAGTCACATGAGAAGTACATGGCTTAACTCAACAGTCAGTATTTACATAGTTAATATAAAGTGGATCATTAACATATAAATATATTTGGAGAATGAAAGAGGAAAAAATAGAAATAGGTAGTTGCGTTAAGTTCAGAAAAATCCTGTGAAAACACTGGCTCTAAAGTTAATATGTACCAGAATCATCGACTAAAATGGTTCCAGCGTTGCCACTGGGAGTGGGGCTTAGGGTGGGGCTGCTGTTTTTCATTAGGAACCTATAATCCTTTATTGTCAGAGTTCTTAGTTGAGACGACAGAATCCACTCTAGCTTTTTTCTTAAGAAGACAGGAGTTTAAGGACTAGCTGGAGCTCCAGGAATCACGGGGAGATGTGAAGAGGCTGGGTTTCTACAGTGGTTCCACACTGGGCTGCAGAAACGTCCACTGTCTGGACGCCCACTGCCCTGCTGAGAGCAGCAGCCTCCTCGCCACGAGGAGGCGAGCCTCCAGGTCAAAGGTGTGGGAGGTCAGCCGATGGGCAGAACCCACCTCCCACGGTCCAGAGTGGTGCTGAGAACCAGCAAGGCTAAAACACTGCTGGAAAGCTGGGTTTTTATGACATGGAACTGTTCAAACAAATTTTATTTTTTGAAGGCAAGCATACATATTACTTTGATGAAAATAAAAAAAACTAAAAAAGAGAAGGGCTTTGTGAGCTGGAAGTAGAGCCAGCTTCTAGGCTTGTCAAGTACTTTTAATAGGATGAGTTGGCATTTTCACATGGTAGGTAGAAAGTTATTCGAAGGTTGGTTTTTAGCTCACTTCATCTTAAGGGATGCGGTGTGGACCTCTTGCTGGCTGTAGTCAAGTACAGGGGAGGCCATGAGCCTGGTCCTTACCCAGGAAAGAAAGGCATTTGCAAAGCCAGTGCCTCTCCCCCGGTTTTGTTCCGAGCTCCTGACCTCCCCCGCTTCCCCAGGCCCCTTAAGATCGACATGTGAAACTTGATTATCCTAAAGCAGTCATCTGAAATCGCATTGTGTCAGGTCAGATGGCTGACTGAGCCTGGCCAGGGACAGGTGTCCATGGAGGAGAGAGGAAGTGGACACTCCAAGGGGCATATTTATAGCAGTTGGAGTTAAAAATACAACCAGCCTGGTCCCAAAGCCTGGGCTGGATGCAATGGGGTGGACCTCTGTGATGAGTGAGACTCACAGTGCCGAGGAGCAGAGTGGGGTGGGGAGGAAGGCCCCTCGCCACAGAAAGCCCCAAGAGACGGCTCGCCCAGAGGTCTGTGATGCCATGAGGTGAGGTGACTAGTCACTGGCAACCCGACGTCTCTTCCCACGTCTGGCTTCCTTGCCAGCTGGAGCTTAGATCGTGGAACACAGAGGGGAGCTGCAGGAATGCATTGATGAAATCTGCAGGGCAGGGGAGGACTTTCCAAAGAGATTCACATTTAATCACGTTTTTTCCCCCCAAGTTTTACTGAGATATAGTTGGCATATAACATTGTCTTAGTTTGTGGCGTACAGCATAATGTTTTGCTATACGTATATATATGTATTGAGGAATGATCATGGTGGTAAGTTTCGGTAACAGCCATCACCTCACACAGTTACTCTTTATTCACAAGTTGACTGACTGGCAAGTTTGTCACTGATGTACATTGTGTTGTATCTATTGAAATGTGCTTCTGGAAAGAGATGGAACATTGGAGAAAACTGCTTCTGTGGTGAAAACATTGTTGCAAATTACAAAAACCACTCTTTTTTAATGAATGTAAAATTTTTATTCATTTCTTTTGGTACAAACTAGTGTTTATTTTAAAATACTATTTAGGAATTTATACTCACAGGACATGTTATAGTTAACATCCAAAGACAAAAAATATTTCGTGACAATTTATTATATACTTAGTACTAAAAAGCTCTTAAATCTGAACAGTGTTGGCATTACAAGATTAGAGAGTTGTTTTGGGCTAATGATTATTATAGATAAACACTGAAGAAAATTTCAACCATTACAATCGGTAAAGGTATAATTTTATATTTCATGAAGGACAGTAGTCATATTTAGCAATAGTCTCATTTATAGAGTATACTAACCTCGAGGTTGTATTTTGATGCTGTTTCTTTTCAATTCTCTTCTTGCAAATAACCAACAAGGCAGAAACTGCTTCCAACTGACAGTCCAAACAAAGGAGGAATCATGGCTAACCGTCTGGTTGCTAATATTTGTTAAAGGCAAATTGCAAACTTCTGAGAATGGTTCAACATCACCAAAAGGAGTAGAGTTGCTCCCTCTGACCACCTTATTCCATGAAAAAAGTGTACTTTGACTTCTAAAATGGATTTCAAAAATTCAGTAGAAAGATTTAACAACTATCAACATTTCCAACACTGATTTTTCTAACACCCAGAAACATACACTTAGCAGTTATAAGACTAATTTGAAAAACTGAATACTATTATACAAATGCAAATTATTACTGTTAGCTAGTAGGAATAATCACTTGATTCTTAATCCTGTTTATATTTAATTATAAACATAAGACTGATTTTTAGAAGAGAAAGAATGAAGAACATCTCCATCATGTGTCTTTGTTCCCAATAATCCCTTTCAGATAGATCTGTGAAGTAACACAGAGCACAGTGTCGACATACCTTTCATTTCAAAGGCCAAAAAAAATGGGCCTTAAGTAGTGAGATCACTTCTATTAGGCTTTATATTAGTATCAATTAATGAGTTAATCAGTCAAACGAGTATCAGTTGATTTAATTTCGCCCAAATGAATGGGTCTCTGTTGGTTGATCAATGCAATAGAGAAACTCTTGCAGGTAAGAAGTATCCAAGATATTCCACTGTGTCTGGGGTGGTGTCATAATGGTAGTGCCCACCTTCTTCATGATGACTGAAACAATGAGTGTGCTCCAACCACAAATCAAACCCTGGGTCTCTGGAGATAAAAACTGGCAAACCAAAGGAGGCTTCATCTCAAAAACGTAACCATTTATTCAAGTCTTCATCAGAGTTCAATGGGCAGGAAGAAAATTCTACTGGCATAATGTGAATCTTCACTTTTCTCTTCTGAATCACGAAAGTACCTCCCATTCCTACAGGCTTATCTCAATAATGTTTTTCAAGAGTCTGTCTTGGGCATCCCTGGTGGCGCAGTGGTTGAGAGTCCGCCTGCCGATGCAGTGGACACGGGTTCGTGCCCCGGTCCGGGAATATCCTACATGCTGTGGAGCGCCTGGGCCCGTGAGCCATGGCCGCTGAGCCTGTGCGTCCGGAGCCTGTGCCCCGCAACGGGAGAGGCCACAACAGTGAGAGGCCCGCGTACCAGAAAAAAAAAAGAGTCTGTCTCATACAAGTCACAAACTTAAGTTTTCCAGTTCTTCTTTTGGCTTTCACTTCAATGACCTTTCCAGGTTGGCCTTCACTGGCAAAAAGATTAGCCAGTAATGCACACCCCAAATCATGATATTTCTCACTGTATTTCTCTAGTAGGCACCCTCCCTCTGCCGAGTTAACAGGAGCAAGGTAACTTCCATCCACAGGAGGTTTGTGTTCACTTTCTGTTTGAACAACTGGCATAAACTCAGAATTGAATCCAAGAGTCTGAAATGGGCCTGCTCCTGCTCCAAAAACAAAAGCTCCAGGAAGCTGGATTTCTTTTAAGATTTTATTTCGATCATAAACTTTTTTTATTTATAAGAGGCAATAAGTAAGGCACACCTCCTACTTCTCCAATTCTAGTTTTCCCACAGATACCTTTTACGGGAAAGGTAAGTGGCTCCTTAGTCAAATTAGGGCAATCAACTACAGACACCTGGACATCAGCAAAGTTATCCGTTAGCACCTTCTGCGGAACTCCCAAACTCCGGAACTCCATGCTACAGCAGCCCTCCTTTCCACGTGCTGCCTCTCCCCTTCTGCGCAGGTCCTAAGCAGAGGCCCCGCCCCACGCTTGGACGTCTCCCGGCCTAGGCCCCGCCCCACGCTCCAACGTCCCGGAAACGAAAGAAGGCTGCTGGGAGAGACGGGGAGCGGGCCTCTTCCCGCTTCCAGGAACCCAGTGTAGAGCGGGTCCCGCGTGAGGCCAGGGACGCGGATGCAGACCTCTGGGGCCTGTCGCAGGCCTGGATTAACTGACACACATGGCAGAGAGACGCCAGCTCCCAGGTACTGCCCGCCACCGTCCACCATCTAGGGAATGCGGCCGGGGACCCCCTCACGCACTACTCTGGGAGCGGGACGGGGCTGAGAAGAGGAGAAACACGCAGGGATGAGGCCTGACCAGGGAACGCCTGGGGGACCCACATGTGAAATCTAAAAACAGATGGGTGTTTTTTTTTTTTCAAGAGAGAAAGAGCTGGGAAGAAGCACACTAACAGGAGACCCGAGTGTGAGCGCACATGTGCCTCCTTCCTTGCCTCCTGCACACGCTGCTGGGTTGATTACTCACCGTGGCTGGGCCGTGGGGGGAGGGGGGGTGTGTCAGGCTTTGCCCTGGGGATTTGGGCAATTACAGTTCTGAGTGTTGAAAAAAATAGTCTCATTGCGCCCATGGGCACCTCTGGATGCTCAGAGGGAAAGGTGTCAGCAGGGTCCTCGTCAAGCTGCCCAGATACCCTGACTAAAGGGGAGAATTACACGTATTGAACTCCCTGCGTTCTCTCCCCTTTACTCCTACCCACCTCTACTTCCCAGATCCCAAAGCAAAAAACAACACAAGAGTGACAGCGGTGGCCAGCTTACAGATAGAGAGCTGTGAAAAAAATCCAAAGTAGATTTTCAAGTCCACCCTGTTTATGCGACTTTCCAAGTGGTTAAGTCAATGATTCCCAGCCGCGGTTTTAGGACACCCCCAAGTGTCTTTATTCCAAGGGCGATCGTGAAATTCCAAAAATAAAATGATTTTAAGTCCCTGCACTTTAAACTAAGCTCACACCTTGTACTCGTTACAAGCACACACTTTCAGAGGGAAAGAGATTGAGAAATCCAACAACAGTCTGATTCCAACAGACCGGCCACAGCAATCAAAATACCACTTTGTATTTGGGTAATGCTTTGCGGCTTTGAGAGCACTTTCTGATTCCTGGGTTAGTGACTAAACGTGTGAATTAATACAAAAGATGACTGTTCTAGCCTCCACATTGCACTAGAGGTAGGAACGGAGACGGGCCCTTCCTCTGGCACGAAGCTATCGCTATGTAGCTCATCTGTGAAGTTTCAGTCTGTCAGCGGCTGGTGGAGGTGCTGTTTGGAAAAAGCTGGTGGCCCAGGCCTGGGCGGCAGTGGCATTGCTTGGGCCAGGCAAACAGGGCTCTGCGGGGCCCGGGGTCATGGTCAAAGAGAAGGAAGGGCAGGCAGCTTCAGGCTGGCTTTCCCACTGGGCCGAGCAAGGCTGGAAGTTCTGGGGCGGCGGCGTGAGCAGCTGGCCAGGTTAGCAATGAGCTCATGAGCAGCAAAGCCCAGGCTGAAATCTGGGTCCGTTTCTTCCAGAGCTCACTCCCCTGTCAGCCTGCGGAGCTGCCTCTCGGTCGAATTCCTAGAACTGAGTTGTGTTCAGAGAAACTAGGGTCTGCTTATGTGGGGCTGCCTGCATCCTAACAGGTTGATGTTTATTTTAAAGCAACACCACGGAAATTGCAGAACAGAGAGCAAACTTTTAAAGAAAGTTTTAAAGAAAATAAATATGAGACAAAAACTGAGAGAAGCATTATGTGTCACGGAAACACAATTCGAAGAGGTTCAGAAGGCCTTCTGCTGAAGCAAGCAGAGCTTCCTCCTCCACTCTTACCTCTGGCCTCACCCTTTAGCGCCGGCCCACCTGTTCACTCCCCCCTGAGGGGCTGATGTGCTGTATGCTTGTGGTTTTGATGCCTCGTGGGCAGGATGGCTCAGGGCCCCTCTCTGGAGAGGGACAACTCACTGAGAAAATGGCCAAGGGCAGAGAAACAGCTCCAAAGGCTGATAAGACCAGCCAGAAAGAGTTAGGCTGTAATTAGTGGGGTTTGGGTATCTGTCTCCAGAAATCTAGCCCAACAGGTACACTGAGTGTTTAAATAATGAACTAAAGTTAAAAACATAAAAATGCACATTATATGTGTGTTGTGAATGACATTCACATGCACCGTGTACAACTGTACTGAATACAGTTTTCCAGTCCGTACGTGAAACAATGTGGCAGATTAATAATTGTGGCAGTCATATTAGCTGTAGATGACCAACACATAAACCCACACGCTACTGTAATTTGGCAGTTTATTTGTATTTTAGGGAGTCACAACTAACGCTGCATAAGTACATCAAGGTTCACTTTATCAATTCAGGGACTGACTGTTGTATTATTTTATATTTCACTCTGAAAGATAGAATTAAAACATCTTTAGGGTAGAAAAACATATTTCAGAAAAAACTTTGGTTCCTCTTTAAATTGACCATATCTGGCTATATACTCTTTTTTTTTTTTTTCAGTACACGGGCCTCTCACTGTTGTGGCCTCTCCCGTTGCGGAGCACAGGCTCCGGACGCGCAGGCTCAGCGGCCGTGGCTCACGGGCCCAGCTGCTCCGCGGCATGTGGGATCTTCCCGGACCGGGGCACGAACCCGTGTCCCCTGCATCGGCAGGCGGACTCTCAACCACTGCGCCACCAGGGAAGCCCCTGGCTATATACTTTTTAACTTATTTCAGTATTTTTACCATGGGTAGTTAGGTCTAAGCAACAAAAAGGAATTGTCATTCCCCAGGATATAATATACATGATAGAAAATGACTGTCCTTATGTATTCACACTGACACAGACAATTACAAAAGGGGCAGTCTGGGATCTACTTTATTTTCTGCAGTTGTCATGAAAAGCAATGTCTGTTTTCACTTGGGAAATGGGATACATTATAAAAATCAGGTCAAAAGATGCAGATAGTTGTCACTGTTTAGATGTAGCTTTAAACCCTGGAGAATGTTCTTAATGTTTTATTTCCCGTTCATTTAGTAGCTTCCATGACTAGGTTTGGGTGCAAGGAAATTTACTTCATGAAAAATCATGCACCACATAGTCTTAGTATACACTTTCAACAGTCAGGCATAGTCTCCAGATTTCGATTTTTCCAAAGTCCTGGCAGTTTGCTACACGTCGGTGATATCTGTTCATACTTTATATACTATTTTATGATGACTCAGGCGGATTCGGGTTATAAGTATCTTTAGGAGAACTGCATCCTTTGTTTATTACAGAATATAGACAATGCTGCATGAATAATTTCTAGCCTAAGTGGATGGCAACCGCATACTTCTACTTGCTGAGGCCAAACTTTCAGAATCGTTTTTGATTCCTTTCACATTCTACATCCAAATCCCCCAGACAGTGCTTTTGACTCAACCTGTGGAATATATCCAGAATCTTCCCAGGGCTCACAACTTCCCCTGCCATCCTGGAGTGAGGCCCCCTATTCGGGCACCGTCCTCCTGTCTGGTCCTCCTGCCCTGGCCCTGGTCCTCTTTCAGTCTGTTTTCTGCCCAGCAGGCAGAGTGTCCCTTTTAGAGCATGAGTCAGATCTTGTCACTGTCCTGTCCCAGCCCTGCCATGGCCCACCTCACTCAGAGGGAGAGTCAAAGTCCCCACGATGGTCAGCCAGGCCCACACTCCTCGCCCCCAGCTCCACACTCTGCACCAGCCACGCTGCCCTCTCCACCCTGCCTCCAGGCCTTTGCTCTCTCTTTCCGGATAGTCACTTGGCTGGTTCCTTCACCTTCTTCAAGTGTCGACCTAAATCTCGCCGCCTTATTGAAGCCTGGTGTGAATACTCCCATTTAGGATGGGAAACCGTCCTGTCACAAACCTGTTCCCCCAAACAGTGCTGATCTCCCCATGCCACTCTCCTCCTCCTCTTTCCGTAGCCCTTATCTATCACCCTTAGCAAACCGTAGAACTTGCCTATTTATTACGGTTATTGTCTGTTTTCTCCCTAACCTGAATGTACATTCTGGAAGGCAGGGATCTTTCTTTGTTCTGTTCACTGATGCATCCCCAACTTGATAAATACCTGTTTATTTCAAGCGTCCAGAGGCACTTGATAAATACCTGTTGGAGGCATCAGTGTGATGCCTCAATCTACCTAACGGAGCAGCATCACATGGTCGCTCTGGTGAAGGCCTGTGGGGCTGCAGCCTATCCTCCCTGCACTGGGCTATGGCTCAGTCACGTCTTACCTGGAGAAGGACCAGAGCCCAGCCTCCTTTGAGCTGAGTCTGCTGTCTTATAGATGGATTCATGGGTGCCTGTTTTTCTTTTCCTATTTAGCACCTTTAATTATCCTGAAAAACAATTTGAGTGTGATGGTAAATTAAAACATGTTTCTAACATGAGTAATTTTTTCTGATGTATGTGCTTTTCCAGGTTTGCAGGCAGGGCTGACCTCGTGAGTAGACCACTCATGTAGTCTTGTGCAGTTGGAAGGGTCTGAGGAAGGCCAGCTTGCCCCCAAATATCTTCCTTCTGGTGGCATGGCCCACCAGGAGGTTAATGGGCTGGAGGGACAGTTATTGAAGTTTGTGATGACTCCCACCTGGGGGAGGCAAGTCTTGATTGTTCACTTGGTTAGTGAAATCCTAAATGGTGAGAAATAGTATGGAAATGCATTAGCGAATGAGTTAAAGCTGGAAGCGTGAGAATGCATATTAGAGCAATGGCTTGTCGACGGCATGCCTGACGTTCACAGTGCAGTTTTCCTTTAATGCCCTTCAGAATGGAACTTCAGCGTCTGCATCGGTCAGGATGGGGCGGGAGGCTGCGTGGCGGTCCCTGGGCCAACCTGCCTGTGTTCCCTGAGGAGAGCTGACTGGCTGTCAGCTGAGGCTCAGTTCAGAGAAGGAACGCCTTAGAACGGCAGTCACCTACCAGACAAATAGCAAAAGCTCTGGGCACGTGGTGCCAAAGATGACCACGGCAGCTTTTGTTTGAAGGATTTTCCCGGATATTTCTGATCTATCCACCCGGAAGTTAATGCAAATGAATGCCGACCATAAGTCTGGACCAGCGGGTCTTCAGCCTTCCTCGGGAGCATTCGGGGCTGGCAGCTTTCCTACCAGAGACACGATCCACTCCCACACAAATGAGGAAGGGAAACAGCCTTGGGCCTTGAAGCCTACGGCTACTCAGACACGAGGCCTCGGAGGCCATGGGTGAGGAAGACAGGTCCCGCAGCATCTGTGACCGCAGTGCACAGACCGTCACCTTCTTTTCTCCCCACTGCAGTCAGGAAAGTGCAGGGTCTGGAAATGCACACAGTGAAAGAGGGGACACCCTGTTTGTACTGCGCACATCTGCGGTTTCTGAAGTGTAGGCTTGTCCACAAGTGTTAACTTCTGCTACAACGCAACGTCTTTCTGCTGCTTCTCCCTGCTTGCAGCTGGGAGGCCTGGCAGGGACCGCCACTGGGCCTTTATTCGGTGGGTCTCACCAGGGCGCACGGGCACGGCCTCTGTTCTGAAGTCGCTAAAGCATTAGCGCAGGCCGTGGGTCCAGCCCTCGGCCCATCGCAGGCCTGCCCGGCTCTCTTTCCAGAGGGCGGAAGTCCCCGTCCTGCTTCCCAGTGTCCACCAGGCCACAGGTTGTCTGATCCAGGAGCTTCCATCTCCAGACAGGCCTGGATCTGGGGAGTGGGGCCGCGGTAGGATAAGGAGGAGCCTGGAAGGCTCAGGGCCTGGGGAGAGGTGGAGCCTGGGCTGGAAAGGGTGTGTCCTGGGTCGGGCCTGAACTTGGAGGGGCGTGGCCTCAACTTGGGCGGAGCCCGAGGTGGGGCAGGGTAGGCGGGACCTGAAGTCCCCACCCGGGTTGGGTGGAGCCTAGGAAGGGGTGGGGCCCTAGGCGGAGCCTGTATTGGGAGGGGCGGGGCCCTGGTGGGCGGGGTCACCCTCCCTCTGTTGGCTCAGGTCCCTCTAGGCAAAGCTGCAAGTCTTATCTGGAAGGCTTTCCTTGTGGAGTGATTGCAGGAAGGGTGATATGCTCTAGCCTTCTTGTGTTTGTCCTGTTCCTACCCTACACCCAGGGATAAGCTAACTGGTTCAAACAAACGGAGAAATGTGCCCCATCAGGGGCTCCAAGCGTTTTTCCCGGACCAGGCTCCTGGCCATTAGAGTAGATGAGACAGACACAGGCCCCTTAGGAATGAGCTGCCTTACAGGTGAGATGAACTGTGACCTTCCACGAATCAAAATGCTTTTCAATGGTTTTATGGTTTAAAAAATCACAAAAGAAATACAAGATTATTGCTTAAAAAAATCAAAATGATGCTGTTGTATATGGAGTAAAAAGTGAAATCCTTCTTTATATTTCTTGCCCTCCACTCCCACTATCCACATGGGACACTGTTGTAAGCACTGTTGAAAGGTTTGGTGGAAACCGTCCTGTCACAAACCTGTTCCCCCAAACAGTGCTGGACATAACCCACCTTTCTGGAGGTTTTCCTGTCCATTAAGTGTGAGTGCACACACAATCCGCATTAAACATACACATGGTATTTTTTTTTCTTTTTCTTATGTACATAGGGCTGTAGCTTACATACTCAAAACAAAAACACTGCATCAGGAGGGTGTTCCTAGCAGTATATTTGATCCATCTCATTCTTTTCAACCAGGGCATACCATTCCACAGTATGGGTGCAATCATGAAAACATTTGGTGGCTGTATTAGTTTCCTGGAGCTGCCATTAAAAAAAATTACCACAGTCTTGGTGGCTTAAAACCACAGAAATTTGTTCTCTCACAATTCTGCAGTCTAGAACTCCAAAATCAAGGTGTCAGCAAGACTGTGCTCCCGCAGGGCTCTGGGGGAGGATCCTTCCTTGCCTCTTCCAGTACTGGGGGCTCTAGGAAATCCTTGGTGGTCCTTGGCCTGCAGCTGCATCACTCCAGTCTGCCTCCATCTTCGTATGGCCTTCTCTGTGCATCTTCTCCTCTTTTTATAAGGACATTGAATTTGGGGCCCATCTTAACTAATTGCATCTTCAAAGACTGTTTACAAATAAGGTCACATTCTGAGGTTCTGGGTGGACACGAATTTTGGGGAACCACTATTCAACTCACTATGGTAACCATAGGTCTTGATGGCTTCATTTTACTGCCCATTGTCTGTCCCAGTCCAAACCCAGATGGAAGAGTCATGAGGGCCCATTCCTGAAGAACTTTCCATTCATCCCATGAACAGCAATGGACTGAGCACCTGCTATGTGCTAGGCACCTAGATTAGAATAAACTGTGGGCAAGACCGAGGCTCCGGCCTCACACAGTGCAATTGCTCTGTGACAAGGGCTATGTCTGTCGTCAGAGAATCCCCATGCCTAACACAGTGCCTGGAGCTTAATAACTAAGTGTTCAATTAATGAATGAGTGAATAGATAAATGAGAGATAATAATAAAAAGCAGATAATAATAATACATAGTGGTATGATACTGCGATAGGGGCAAAGTACAGGGCAGCCAGAAGAGCAGCTGTAATCGAGACTTTGGGCGTTAGGGATGCTTTGTTGGATGAAATAACTCCTAAATTGGGACCTTACTGGAGTTAATTAGGCAAAGAGTGTGGGGTCGGAGTGGGTGGAATGTTGTAAGCAGAGGAAAGGGTGGCTTGGCAGCTGGAGGTGAAACAGGTGTAGAGAATCAGAAGCCATTAGCTGCTCAGGATGGGTCCTGAGCCGTCTCCGCGGGGGACAGTGGTAAAGGAAAAGCTGCAGGGCCCTCTAGAACAGTCTGTCTAATAGAACCTTCTGCAGTGAGGGAAGTGCTCTAGATCTGGTCTGTCCAAGGTGGCGGCCATAGCCACATGTGGCTAGTGAGCGCCTGAAATGAGGCTAATGTAACTGAGGAACCGAACGCTTAATTTTATTAAATTTTTCAGAATTTAAATGTAAGTAGCCACGTGTGCCAGGAGTTCTTGTATGAATAAAGCAGCTCTAGATCCTAGTATCCTAACTTAATCCAAAATCACAGTTTTGTCCATGAATTCAACTTCTTCCTGTACTGCTAAGTCCTTTGCTAGATTTATCTACCATCGGGGAGCCAAACGGATCTGAGCTCTGCCTGCTGTCCAGGTTAACAGAGGCCACGTCAGGAGCTGGGTGGCAGAGGCAGAGCCAGGGCTTAGATCTGAAATGCAGTTAACATTTCTTAAATGTCTATGGTAATCTAGACACACATGACCATTCTTTGAAACACACACTGTTACTTTTAATTTAAAGAACTACGTGTAAATATGTACCAACAGTGGGAAAGACCCATTGCCTCTGGGTAGAGTCAACTGAGGATCAGAGGTCGGGAGGTCAGGGGGCAGGAGAGTTTCTTTTCACAAAATGCCCTTTTATCCTGTTAGATTTAATATGAGCACATGCTCTCATTAAAAGTCAACCAAGAAAGCAAAACCAATGGTTTTTAGTGATAAACAGTGGCTACAACAAAACGAAGGGAATTAGAATTCCCCTTGGCTCTGGGAGCCAGCTGAGCAAGGTCTAAAGTCAGTGAGTTTTACTTGATGCACTTACTGTAGATGAGATTTTAAAAGCTCACCATTTCCCAGAGACAGTGCTTCCTAGCTGTTGTCTGGAGAGGGGCAAGGAGGCTCCCCAGATTCCATAAGAAGCAGGCAACCTAAAATGTACCCCATGCCAAACAAGCCATGAGTTGTGCCATGTTGAAACTGTAACTGGGTGAGAGAGAGTGAATCACAACTGAGAAAATGTGGTCACAAGGAGAAGTCAGGATACGGGTCTGCTGGGCAACTCCAGAGATATGTCAGAAGCGGCTGCACCAGCAGGCTGACTCGGTCCTCCGCCTGCAGCCAGACAGCCACGGCCATAAGGACTTGAAAAGGGGATACTTTAAGGATATCGGGTCTCCTTTGTTCTGTCTTTATATCCAGTAAGTAGCGTTCTTACCTCCCTTTGCATTTTGTAGTGCGTTTTCCCACTGGGGAGAAACAGTGCTGACTGGGTGCAACAAGTATGCTCATGATACACGGGAGTGAGTGCGTTAACGCTCTGCAGTGCCACAGCCAGTCTGTGAATTTGGATTTCGGGGCCAGCGTCACATAT
Organism: Neophocaena asiaeorientalis asiaeorientalis; assembly: GCF_003031525.2. Taxonomy (NCBI): domain Eukaryota; kingdom Metazoa; phylum Chordata; class Mammalia; order Artiodactyla; family Phocoenidae; genus Neophocaena; species Neophocaena asiaeorientalis. The sequence goes on along the minus strand of NW_020172994.1, from coordinate 320,675 downwards.
GGAAGCAACACAGGCTTGGAATGAGAGGAACCCAGCTCCCATTCTCAGCTTCTCCCCTCATTAATGTGTGATCTTGACCTTATTACTTAACCTCTGAGCTTCAGCTTCTCCTGTGCGAGATGGAAATGAGCTTGGGTAAAAATCGAGAAAATACGGGCAAAGCACTTGAGATAATGTCATGTGATAGACATTCGATAGATGGTTCTCTCTCGCTCTCCCATGTATAAATGAACATATCAAGCCATACATATATGACACAGAGTCCCCCTCAGTGAGCTGGACGGGACTCCAGCTACACGCACAGCCTCCAAGCTCCCCCAGAGTCCGCCGGCCAGCTCCATCGAGTTTATTTGGGTTTGGGACGTCAGATCAAGCTCTGAAGACAGGAGCCTGGATCTAGGCAAAGTCTGCCACCGGCTGGATCTGTGACCGAGCAAGTGACAGAGCCTGCCTGGGCCTCAGAGTCCTCATCTGTCAAATCATGGGGACACCTGAGCAAGAAAGGGCAGCATTGCAAACCACAAAGAATAGAAGGTGGGAGTAATGGCAGAGGAAAAGGACTCAAGTCAAAGACAGTGACACTTGCAGCGTCATCTCCTGAATCCTTCTTTCCTATATGCTGACTGATGATGCTGCACCCGAGCCCTAGCCTTCGGTGGCCACTTCCAAGCAAGTGCACTTGGTGGGAAGGAAAGGGCCCCTGGAGGCTGTGTGGTCAGGCGGGGTCGGGGCAGGGTTTGTGCCTGGCAGGGAAGCTCCATTCAAGTTGCCTCTGTCGTGTTTGACAATGATTTTCCCTGAATGAAAGACCCTTAAAACATTTACTGGCATGTAGTGAAATTTTAATAACTCTATATTTTGTATCAGAAGCAAGATGTAAATGTTACTGGATCACAAGGGAAAACTCAGTTCTGTTTTACTCATTCACACAACCCAGTGAAGAGTGTACAATGGAAAGGACTTGGGTGGGTGTGATTCACACTTCTTTCCCAAAGTAGGATAAGCAACAAGGCTGTGTTCGAATGGACAGTGGTCATGGAGGCACATAACACTCATGTCCAGATACTGTCGGGAGGCAGTAAGATGCTCTGATATGGGTTCAGCAGGGGCTGGAAGCCAATAGCATTTGGAGAGAGGAGGGTCTGAACAATAAGGCTGTTTCTTCTCCCTGAGTCAGTAAAGACTAAAACCATTAGCTTCAGAAATTGCCTTCTTGGGCTGAGTCCCCACTCCTCCTTCCAGAACTTAGACAAAGACCTCAACTCTGTTCTCAGCTTCCCCACCTGTAACTTAAGGGCATCCTTCATCATTCTCACAGGGTTGTTCTGAGGATTAACTCAGCGAGTATCTGTAGAGTCTGGCCCTTAGCGCTTGTGAAGGTCAGCATCGTGCAGAAGAAGCGGAGGAACGGGGTGGCGGGACGCGGTGAGCCAGACGGAGCCTAAGTGGCAAAGTTCGGTTTTGAGCAAAAGCCCAGTCATGGGAGGGGAGGCTGACACAGTTTCTGGTGTTCAATCAGGAAGAGAAGGTTTAATCAGTAATCACCTAGTGAGAGAGGAAAAACTGTAGGTTATTGTCATCCTTCCTCCCTCTTCTCAACATACAAATGCCACATTAATGACGTCCCCCAGAAAAGAATCCCTCTTTGACCCACACGCCCCTTCAGTTACTGAACCCTCTGTCCTCCATCCACTCCTGACTCCAGGGAAGGTCCCGCCATCTCTCCTCCGTCCACAGCAGGACTCCAGGCTGCCTCTTACACCATCCTCCTGTGCTTTCTCTTGTTCTCTCTTGCACTTGCTCCATCAGGCTTCACTCCACGAAGGCTACCAATATCAGGGTCCCTAGTGACCTTCGTGGGGCTACATCAACCCGCAATTCTTAGTCTTCCTCTTTCTTGACCAATTTGCGGCTCTTGTCACATTTGACCATTTCCTCGTCATTACACGATTGCTTTCAGTTGGCTTGGGGAACACCACACTCCCTTGGTTTTCTCCTCTGTCCCTGACTGCTGCTTTGGAGTCTCCTGTGCCGTTCTTCCTCACCCCCAAACTCTGCCCATTGCGGTGCTTGGGGTATCATGGGTCCTCTTCACTTCTGGTGATCTCATTAGTCTCCTGGCCACCGGTAGGGTGAGGTCTCCCACATTCAGATCTCCGGCCTAGACCAGCTCCCTTAACTCCAAGTTTATGTCCAACACCCCAGGTGAACAGGCATCTCAAGCCTACAGCTCTTTCTTTTTTTGACATAGGAATACCAACTTCATTTTGTCCAGGAAGGATGTTAAAAGAAAAAAAAAACTTTACTATTTAGAATCACCTTCATTTCACAAAACAAAGGACATGTTAACATTTTAAAAATAGAAAGAGCATAATCTCAGGATCAAGCCTCCAACTCTTGCTCTTTCCCCCAAAACTTGCTGCTCGTATGGCTTCTTATTTCAGTAAATGACAACTTCATACTTTTGGTTGCTGCTTGGGACTGAATTGTGTCCCCCAGATTCATATGTTGAAGCCCTAAGCCCCCATGTGACTGTATTAGAGAGAGGGCCCTATGGCGAATTAAGGTTAAATGAGGTTGTAAAGGTGGAGCCCTGATCCCATAGAACTGGTGTCCTTATAAGAAGAGGAAGCGACACAGAGATCTGTCAGCAAATTCTGTCTTCAAAATACATCCAGACTTTATCTGCCACTCATCACCAACAGGGTTCAGGCTGTCGGATTATTGCAGCAACCTCTTAGCTCATCTTCCTGTGCTAGTAGGAAGGAAGGTGCCAACTATCTGGTACCTGAAAAGCTTTCCTTGGGAATGTGGGGAGTTTTCATTCTTCTGAGGTTGGAATAATCCTCGGAGAAACAATATGTGGGGTTCAAACAGTCCCAGTGGTCTCCTTGGGACTTAACCGTTAGGAAAAAAGGAAAGTTACCCAGAAAAGCAGTGGTTCCAGTGTCCGGCCAGGGTCGGCGTGGGCCCCCTGAGAGCACTTGCCCGCGATGCGGGTCACAGCCAGCCTGGCCTTGGGCCCTACATCCTCCGCCAAGCCCGCTCTAACCCCAGGAGGGAGTCTGACACTCACAATGCAGCCAAGAACTGTTACTGGAACTCCATGTTCTGATGGCTCCTGCAGAGACCGCTGACAATTTTTGCTTCAGAGGAGCAAAATTTCTTCCAGGAAAAACCTTCTACAGAACAGATTTAAAATCACATGAAGTCACAAAAAGATATTCCTTCTGACAAAGAGGCAGGAGGAGCCAGGGGCTGCCTGACCTTTGGCGAGGGGTCAGCCTGGGCCTGCCTGCACCTACTTGCTTCGGTGCAGGAATTAACCCTGGCGGCTTCTTCCTCGAAGGCCAGAAAGCCCAGAGCGCTGGGTGTGCTAAGCCTACTGCCTCCCAGTTCCTGGTGGGCGCTGGTTACAGGAAAGCAAGGGGTCTTTGTGTTTGGCTCCTGCCAGCTGGGACTATGAGAGCTGATTGCCTTCAGAGCGCTTCTCGTTGAATGTTTGTGCTCATTCCTTAAAACTTTCTGAAACAGGCAGTTAAGAACCGATGACTTCAAAGTGAAATGAAAGGTGTAAGAGAAAGCATCAAGGGTGTTGTATAGCAACCATCTTCAAGAAACACGAAGCACTTCACATCAGGGGATGTCTTGACATACGGTCCCCAGACTCCGGAGGCCCAGGTTGTCTTCGGTCCCTTGCCATGGGATGCTGGGTGGATATAAATGATTTGTTTCTCGTCTTTAATAAAGTACTTAAAATGGCCACAGTGGTACATGCATCTGGTTAAAAAGTTCCAGCAGCGTAAAGGCTTCGTGAAGGACCACAGGCTTTTCTCCAGCTGTCTCTCCCCTCCCACCACCCCTCCTCCTCTCTTGGTTTTTATCAGGGGACTTTTAGTTTTACACCGTCATGGTTCATATCCACGTTTGCCTCTAGAAACACAATGAAATGTGGTGCTCTGTCTGTAGATTTATTCCAAATGTTTCAAACATGTAAACAGTGTTTGATATGCAAATGTAAAGGTCTTTTAAGATCTTTAGGCTCTAACTCTCTGAGGCCTGGGTCCCTGTGTGATTACCAAAGAAAACCCTGGCTTGGCCCATTCAGTTATCTTCCAGTCGTCCCCCTTGGGGTGGCAGGAACCATGCAGGCAGCAGCAGATCCCATCATGCAAAGACTTCATTCTGCATGTATCTGCATGGCTCCAGACCAGGTTTGCAAGGCACACGCAGATGTTATGCAAGTACCTGAGGTAATTACTGACTACTCTTGCTGGCTGCCTTGCAATAAAATCGGGGAGAAGGGCTCCACAGCTCAACCCCATTAGGTCACCAGAAGGCCCAGTATCTTCTTCTGAGTGTGAGTTTAGGGCAGGAGAGCTGGCAAAGATGGAAATGTAGGCTTCTGGGTAGCTGTCAGGGCCTGTTGACATCACCCCGCAGAAACTGCAAAAATAAAATAAAAGTGAAAAGATTTCCCAAAGCCTTTGACAGAAAAAGTACTTTTTAATCAGATGCAGAAATCCTTCTCAGCAAACAGCGGTGCTGAAGCAGCCACACTCAGGCCACAGCACGGTGAGGGCCAACGAAGCAGGACCTGCTTTCAGTGTCAGACTGTGGACCCAGGTTTGGTTCTTGGCTTTGTTCCTTATGAGCTGTTGGGTCCTGTTAACTTACTTCCTCTCTGTAAGCCTGTTTCCTAAAGTGTAGGGGTACCTGCCTTACCCTTCTTGTGGGATGGTGAACCTCCACGCCCAGCAGGCTGTGCACAGCTAGTCACCACCACCCACCTCCTGTTCCCAGGAGATGTTCATGTCTTCGCTCTGGTCCATCCTGTTTCAGGCAGGGTTGAGCCAACACCTGCAGACAGACCTCATCTTCAAATGCATATTTTTTTAATCATCTTTATTGGACTATAATTGCTTTACATTGTTGTGTTAGTTGCTGCCCTATAACAAAGTGAATCAGCTATACGTATACATATCTCCCCATAACCCCTCCTTCTTATATCTGCCTGCCACCCTCCCTATCCCACCCCTCTAGGTGGTCACCGAGCTGATCTCCCTGTGCTATGCGGCTGCTTCCCACTAGTTATTTTACATTTGGTAGTGTATATATGTCCATGCCACTCTCTCACTTCGTCCCATCTTACCCTTCCCCCTCTCTGTGTCTTCAAGTCCGTTCTCTATGTCTGCGTCTTTATTCCTGTCCTGCCCTTAGGTTCGTCAGGATCATTTTGCGGGCTCTAGAGCGCAGTCTCAGTAGCTGTGACGCATGGGCTTAGTTGCTCCACGGCATGTGGGATCTTCCCGAACCAGGGCTTGAACCTATGTGTCCTGCATTGGCAGGCAGATTCTTAACCACTGTTCCACCAGGGAAGCCCACATTACTGTATTTGAATTATGGTTTTCTCAGGGTGTATGCCCAGTAGTGGGATTGCTGGGTTGTATGGTAGTTCTATTTTTAGTTTTTAAGGAACCTCCATACTGTTCTCCATAGTGGCTGGATCAGTTTACATTCCCACCAGCAGTGCAAGAAGGTTCCCTTTTCTCCACACCCTCTCCAGCGTTTATTGTTTGTAGATTTTTTGATGATGGCCATTCTGACCGGAGTGAGATGATACCTCATTGTAGTTTTGATTTGCATTTCTCTAATGATTAGTAATGTTGAGCATCCTTTCATTTGTTTGTTGGCAATCTGTATATCTTCTTTGGAGAAATGTCTATTTAGGCCTTCTGCCCATTTGTGGATTTGGTTGGTTGTTTTTTTGATATTGAGCTGCATGTGCTGTTTGTATATGTTGGAGATTAATCCTTTGTCAGTTGCTTTGTTTGTGAATATTTTCGCCCATTCGGAGGGTTGTCTTTTCGTCTTGTTCAAGTTTTCCTTTGCTGTGCAAAAGCTTTGAAGTTTCATTAGGTCCCATTTGTTTATTTTTGTCTTTATTTCCATTTCTCTAAAAGGTGGGTGAAAAAGGATCTTGCTGTGATATATGTTATAGAGTGTTCTGCCTATGTTTTCCTCTAAGAGTTTTTTTTTTTTCTTTTTCCTTTTTTGCGGTACGCGGGCCTCTCATTGCTGTGGCCTCTCCCTTGTGGAGCACAGTCTCTGGACGCGCAGGCTCAGCAGCCACAGCTCACGGGCCGAACCGCTCCACGGCATGTGGGATCCCCCCGGACCGGGGCACGAGCCCGTGTCCCCTGCATCGGCAGGCAGACTCTCAACCACTGTTATGCCTACTTTCTGGAGAGTCTTTATCATAAATGGGTGTTGAATTTTGTTGAAAGATTTTTTTGCATCTATTGAGATGATCATATTGTTTTTATCCTTCAATTTGTTAATATGGTGTACCACATTGATTGATTTGCGTATATTGAAGAATCCTTGCGTTCCTTGGATAAACCCCACTTGATCATGGTGTGTGTTCCTTTTATGGTGCTGCTGGATTCTGTTTGCTAGTATTTTGTTGAGGACTTTTGCATCTATGTTCATCAGTGATATTGGCCTGTAGTTTTCTTTTTTTGTAACGTCTTTGTCTGGTTTTGGTATCACGGTGATGGTGGCCTCATAGAATGAGTTTGGGAGTGTTCCTCCCACTGCAGTCTTTTGGAAGAGTTTGAGAGGGATAGGTGTTAGAACTTCTCTAAATGTTTGCTAGAATTCGCCTGTGAATCCATCAGGTCCTGGGCTTTTGTTTGTTGGAAGTTTTTTTTTTTTTAATTTATTTTTTAGTTTTTGGCTATGTTGGGTGTTCGTTGCTGCAAGTGGGCTTTCTCTACTTGCGGCGAGCGGGGGCCACTCTTCATTGCGGTGTGCGGGCTTCTCATTGCGGGGGCTTCTGTTGTGAAGCATGGACTCTAGGCGCGTGGGCTTCAGTAGTTGTGGCACGCAGGCTCAGTGATTGTGGCTCGCAGGATCTAGAGCGCCAGCTCAGTAGTCATGGTTCTTCATTGCGGTGTGCGGGCTTCTCATTGCGGGGGCTTCTGTTGTGAAGCATGGACTCTAGGCGCGTGGGCTTCAGTAGTTGTGGCACGCAGGCTCAGTGATTGTGGCTCGCAGGATCTAGAGCGCCAGCTCAGTAGTCATGGTACACGGCCTTAGTTGCTCCATGGCATGTGGGATCTTCCCGGACCATGGCTTGAACCCATGTTCTCTGCATTGGCAGGCGGATTCTTAGCCACTGTCCCACCAGGGAAGCCCCTGTTGGAAGATTTTTAATCACAGTTTCAATTTCAGTGCTTGTGATTAGTCTGTTTATATTTTCTGTTTCTTCCTGTTTCAGTCTCAGAAGGTTGAGCTTTTCTTAGAATTTGTCTTTTTCTTCCAGGTTGTCCATTTTATTGGCATATAGTTGCTTGTAGTAATCTCTCATGATCATTTGTATTTCTGCAGTGTCAGTTGTTACTTCTCCATTTTCATTTCTGATTCTGTTGATTTGAGTCTTCTCCCTTTTTTTTCTTGATGAGTCTGGCTAATGGTTTATCCATTTTGTTTATCTTCTCAAAGAACCAGATTTTAGTTTTATTGATCTTTGCTATTGTTTTCTTTGTTTCTATTTCATTTATTTCTGCTCTGATCTTTATGATTTCTTTCCTTCTGCTAACTTCGGTGTCACTTTTGTTCTTCTTTCTCTAATTGTTTTAGGTCTAAGGTTAGGTTGTTTATTTGAGATGTTTCTTGTTTCTTGAGGTAGAACTGTATTGCTATAAACTTCCCTCTTAGAACTGCTTTTGAAAAAAAAGAAAAAAAGAAAAAAACAACAAAACTGCTTTTGCTGCATCCCATAGGCTTTGGGCCATCGTGTTTTCATTGTCATTTGTTTCTAAGTATTTTTTTTATTTCTTCTGTGATTTCTTCAGTGATCTCTTGGTTATTTAGTAGTGTATTGTTTAGCCTCCATGTATTTGTAATTTTTACAGTTTTTTTCCTCTAATTGATACGTAGTCTCATAGCGTTGTGGTCGGAAAAGATACTTGATACGATTTCAATTTTCTTAAATTTACCAAGGCTTGATTTGTGACCCAAGATATGATCTATCCTGGAGAATGTTTCGTGAGCACTTGAGAAGAAAGTGTATTCTGTTGTTTTTGGATGGAATGTCCTATAAATATCAGTTAAGTCCATCTTGTTTAATGTATCATTTAAAGCTTGTGTTTCCTTATTTATTTTCATTTTGGTTGGTCTGTCCATTGGTGAAAGTGGGGTGTTAAAGTCCTCCACTATTATGGTGTTACTGTCGATTTCCTCTTTTATAGCTGTTAGCAGTTGCCTTATGTATTGAGGTGCTCCTATGTTGGGTGCATATATATTTATAATTGTTATATCTTCTTCTTGGATTGATCCCTTGATCATTATGTAGTATCCTTCTTTGTCTCTTGTAATAGTCTTTATTTTAAAGTGTATTTTGTCTGATATGAGAATTGCTACTCCAGCTTTCTTTTGATTTCCATTTTCATGGAATATCTTTTTCCACCCCATCACTTTCAGTGTGTATGTGTCCCTAGGTCTGAAGAGTGTCTCTTGTAGACAGCATATATACAGGTCTTGTTTTTATATCCGTTCAGCCCGTCTATGTCTTTGGTTGGAGCATTTGATCCATTTACATTTAAGGTAATTATCAATATGAAATATGAATATTCCTAGTACCATTTTCTTCATTGTTTTGGGTTTGTTATTGTAGGTCTTTTCCTTCTCTTGTGTTTCCTGCCTAGGGAAGGTCCTTTAGCATTTGTTGTAAAGCTGGTTTGATGGTGTTGAATTCTCTTAGCTTTTGCTTGCCTGTAAAGGTTTTAATTTCTCCGTCAAACCTGAATGAAATCCTGCTGGGTAGAGTAGTCTTGGTTGTAGGTTTTTCCCTTTCATCACTTTAAATATGTCCTGCCAGTCCCTTCTGGCTTGCAGAATTTCTGCTGAAAGATCAGCTGTTAACCTTGTGGGGATTCCCGTGTATGTTATTTGTTGCTTTTCTCTTGCTGCTTTTAATATTTTTCTTTGTATTTAATTTTTGATATTTTGATTAATATGTGTCTTGACGTGTTTCTCCTTGGATTTATCCTGTACAGGACTCTCAGCGCTTCCTGGACTTGATTGACTATTTCCTTTCCTATATTGGCGACGTTTTCAACTATAATCTCTTCAAATATTTTCTCAGTCCCTGTCTTTTTCTACTCTTCTTCTGGGACCCCTATAATTTGAATGTTGGTGTGTTTAATGTTGTCCCAGAGGTCTCTGAGACTGTCCTCAGTTCTTTTCATTCTTTTTTCTTTATTCTGCTCTGTGGTAGTTACCTCCACTATTTTATCTTCCAGGTTACTTATCTGTTCTTCTGCTTCAGTTATTCTGCTATTGATTCCTTCTAGAGAATTTTTAATTTCATTTATTGTGTTGTTCATCATTGTTTGTTTGCTCTTTAGTTCTTCTAGGTCCTTATTAAACATTTCTTGCATTTTCTCCAATCTATTTCCAAGATTTTAGATCATCTTTACTATCATTACTCTGGATTGTTTTTCATGTAGTATTCCTATTTCCTCTTCATTTGTTTGGTCCGGTGGGTTTTTACCTTGCTGCTTCATCTGCTGTGTGTTTCTCTGTCTTCTCATTTTGCTTAACTTACTGTCTTTGGGGTCTCCTTTTCACAGGCTGCATGTTCATAGATCCTGTTGTTTTTGGTGTCTGCCCCCAGTGGGTAAGGTTGGTTAAGTGGGTTGTGTAGACTTCCTGGTGGATGGGACTGGTCCCTGTGTTCTGGTGGTTAAGACTGGATCTTGTCTTTCTGGTGGGCAGGACCGCATCCAGTGGGGTGTTTTGGGATGTCTGTGAACTTAGTATGATTTTAGGCAGCCTTCACTTTCAGTGTGTATGTGTCCCTAGGTCTGAAGAGTGTCTCTTGTAGACAGCATATATACAGGTCTTGTTTTTATATCCGTTCAGCCCGTCTATGTCTTTGGTTGGAGCATTTGATCCATTTACATTTAAGGTAATTATCAATATGAAATATGAATATTCCTAGTACCATTTTCTTCATTGTTTTGGGTTTGTTATTGTAGGTCTTTTCCTTCTCTTGTGTTTCCTGCCTAGGGAAGGTCCTTTAGCATTTGTTGTAAAGCTGGTTTGATGGTGTTGAATTCTCTTAGCTTTTGCTTGCCTGTAAAGGTTTTAATTTCTCCGTCAAACCTGAATGAAATCCTGCTGGGTAGAGTAGTCTTGGTTGTAGGTTTTTCCCTTTCATCACTTTAAATATGTCCTGCCAGTCCCTTCTGGCTTGCAGAATTTCTGCTGAAAGATCAGCTGTTAACCTTGTGGGGATTCCCGTGTATGTTATTTGTTGCTTTTCTCTTGCTGCTTTTAATATTTTTCTTTGTATTTAATTTTTGATATTTTGATTAATATGTGTCTTGACGTGTTTCTCCTTGGATTTATCCTGTACAGGACTCTCAGCGCTTCCTGGACTTGATTGACTATTTCCTTTCCTATATTGGCGACGTTTTCAACTATAATCTCTTCAAATATTTTCTCAGTCCCTGTCTTTTTCTACTCTTCTTCTGGGACCCCTATAATTTGAATGTTGGTGTGTTTAATGTTGTCCCAGAGGTCTCTGAGACTGTCCTCAGTTCTTTTCATTCTTTTTTCTTTATTCTGCTCTGTGGTAGTTACCTCCACTATTTTATCTTCCAGGTTACTTATCTGTTCTTCTGCTTCAGTTATTCTGCTATTGATTCCTTCTAGAGAATTTTTAATTTCATCATTGTTTGTTTGCTCTTTAGTTCTTCTAGGTCCTTATTAAACATTTCTTGCATTTTCTCCAATCTATTTCCAAGATTTTAGATCATCTTTACTATCATTACTCTGGATTGTTTTTCATGTAGTATTCCTATTTCCTCTTCATTTGTTTGGTCCGGTGGGTTTTTACCTTGCTGCTTCATCTGCTGTGTGTTTCTCTGTCTTCTCATTTTGCTTAACTTACTGTCTTTGGGGTCTCCTTTTCACAGGCTGCATGTTCATAGATCCTGTTGTTTTTGGTGTCTGCCCCCAGTGGGTAAGGTTGGTTAAGTGGGTTGTGTAGACTTCCTGGTGGATGGGACTGGTCCCTGTGTTCTGGTGGTTAAGACTGGATCTTGTCTTTCTGGTGGGCAGGACCGCATCCAGTGGGGTGTTTTGGGATGTCTGTGAACTTAGTATGATTTTAGGCAGCCTCTTTGCTAATGGGTGGTGTTGTGTTCTTGTCTTGCTAGTTGTTTGGCATGGGGTGTGCAGCACTGGAGCTTGCTGGTCGTTGAGTGGACCTGGGTCTTATCATTGAGACAGGTATCTCTGGGAGAGCTCTTGCCAATTGATATTATGTGGGGCCAGGAGGTCTCTGGTGGTCCAATGTCCTGAACTTGGCTTTCCCACCTCAGAGGTTCAGGCCTGATACCAGGCTGAAGCACCAAGACCCTGTCAGCCACACGGCTCGAGTCACCTTTGCCAGCAGAAGCCTTCTTTCCGCTGTCCTATCAAGGAAGCCAGTCAGGGGCTTCCCTGGTGGTGCAGTGGTTGAGAGTCCACCTGCCGATGCAGGGGACGCAGGTTCGTGCCCCGGTCTGGGAGGATCCAACATGCCGCGGAGCGGCTGGTCCCGTGAGCCTTGGCCGCTGGGCCTGCGCGTCTGGAGCCTGTGCTCCGCAGCGGGAGAGGCCACAACAGTGAGAGGCCCGTGTACAGCAAAAAAAAAA